>NW_021620524.1:453102-473129 GCF_004785775.1 Grammomys surdaster
GGGGAGGGGAGGGGAGGGGAGGGGAGGGGAGGGAAGGGAAGAACTAGAAGACAAATTGAAGAAGGGGGAACAGAAGGTGCTACCTCCCCAAAGGCGGCTCAATGACAACCTGCACAGGAGAGCTGAACAAGAAGGAACACAGTCAAGAGGGAAAGCTTTGTGTCGGGGAAAAGGAGCTAACAGTAGATGCATAGCTGTAAGTGCAGGGACTAGGAACCAAAGGACCTAAGCAGGCAGGTAGCAGGTTTGATGAATGTCCTGACTAGTCTCAGGTAGGAATATGGACATGGCAGTGTCAGCAGGTGGTTATAATGTTCCTTCTGAGTAATGAAACTGTATGCCGAGAAGAGAAGCTATGAGTCCTGGGGACAGAGGGTTCACAATAGGGTATTCCACATGCAATATCCATTAGGGAGTCATATGAAGCACCAGCCAGAGAAGAGTCAGGACTGGAATTCTGACATCTACTTGCCCTCTAGTGCCCTGACCACCTACACTGGGGCTTAAACCCAGTTATCCAGAGAGCCAGTTGGAGCTACATCCACTCTCTGAGTAACAAACCATCTCAGCACACACTGGTTGGTACTAACGTACGGTGCTCCTGCCCCTCCCAGAATATGTACAGCCAAGCACATGTGGACAGCGGGCACCCTTCACCATCCCATGAGTTATAGTAAAGACTCCGCTCCTGTGGGTCACACCTCATAAGACATGTTCAGGGGGTTAGATTCCCTATTTCCATATAACATGGTCCAATTCTTACCTGACCTCAGCGGTCACCTGTTCACTCTAGTGGAAGATGATCACATCCTCTCCCTAAGCAGCACCTACACAGTCTAGTGTTTGTCTTCTACCTTCATTCTGCCAGGGCTCATATGCATAGATTCACTGACAACTACAAAAGAGCCAGGGCCATAAGACTGGTGACTGTCAGCAACAGGACTAGACTCAGCAAAGGATGGCTGCCTAGAACAGCAACAGCTCTAACTGCGCCATCACACAATAACAGGCAGCGGAACAGGCCGAGCACATGGCCAGAGCAAGAATGACAGCAAAAGTAGAGAGAAGACAAGAGTGAGGAACTGAGACTTTCAGACAGAGGCTATTTAGAGGCAGAAATGAAAAAAAAAAGGGGGGGGGCCAGAAATGAAAAACTACAGACCCTAGTGTTCGTGAGAACTGTCATGGCTTTAAGTCCTAGGGACTCAAACTACCCAGGCCAGAAAGCTTTAACACCGAACATTACTAAGCACTTAGGAATCCCAATACCTATACCTGCACACCAGCTGCTGAAGGAATGAGGATACTCATAAAACTAAGGGTCTAGTACCTTTGGATTTCTCAGGACTGTAACACCTGTAGAACTAACACTACTACCAGAAGCTTGCACAAGAGGACACCACCTGTTGCTGCTTGTGCCTGTTTATTCCTGCAATGTGACGCTACCAAATGCTACAGTTCACAAAAGATACCAAGACCAGCTGTGAAGCTTTTCACTGCCTGCCTACCTGTGAATTCTACCTACAAAGAGCTAAGAAATCCCCAGCCAGCTACACTAGGAATCCTAGTGGTTGGACTGACTGGGACATAGCCTCAGAGTGAAAGAAGAAAGGGGAAGTAACAATCCCCACTCTGTAAAAATCAGTGTGTTTGTATGCTTCAAACTGATACAAAATAATAAAGATCAGTAGAAATATGAAACAGATACAAAATTATTCTGGAACGAGTAGTTAGCTATTGAAGGGAAACCCCTCCTGATGCAAACTCTAAACCAGTGATTCTCAGTCTTCTTAGTGCTTTGAACCTTTAATACAGTCCTCGTTTGGTGGACCCAACCATAAAATTATTTTCATTGCCATTTCATAGCAGTAATTTTGCTTCTGTTATGAATTGTAATGTAAATATCTGACAGTCGAGATATCTGCTATTCGACCCCTGTGAAAGACCTGTCTAACCCCCACATGCATCACAACCCATAGGTTGAGAACCTCTGCCCTATACCAAAAGAAATTCGAAGTGAAATTAATTCTGTGTTACAACAACGACAAACATAGAAAAACATAAATGAGTACTTGTTAAATCTCTTAATAAGTTAAGCTTTTGAGCTTCAACAGTAAAAATAACCAAATTTTAAAAAAAAGATTTGTTTGACACTAAAGTTAAAAACTGTACTGTAGGTTTTCACCTCTCCCTCTGTTCCTCCAGACCCAATCCCCGAGTCTCACACCCAGCTCTGCAACAGAACACCTGCTGCAGCCCTCCTTCCCTCTCCCCCCATCTCCGGTGGACCCCTCCTAACCTCTGTCCCCCAAATTATTGCTTTATCTAAGCCCCCAATGCCAGCAGGTACCCCATGGTGAACACTATGCTCTCCTCCCTCTTGGGAGCCCCTGGCCTTTATCTTGAGCTCCTGGCCTTTAAAGAATCACCAGTTGCTAGTCAACTGGCCCTTTAAGAATTCTTTGCTGTTAAAACTGCTTGATCCTATGACTTTCAGTGTTGGTGACTTCTTGGATTTCTAGGAACAGGATAGAATATAAAAAAGCCAGCTGGGGCTGAGAAAAGGGGGCTAGCAGAGTGAGAAGATAGTTGGTGACAGCTGAGTCAAGAGACACTGAGCAGAGCAGATAGTCTAGAATGGTTTGTTATAGCTTGGAGCTGCTAGAACTGGGAAAACTGGGAGAGGGACTGCTTAAGCAAACTGCTGAGGAATTGAGGAACTGAGCAACAACAGTAGGAGAAACACTTGGAGGGGCTGGTATAGTCCCTAAGCGGTGCACTGAAGCTGATCTCTGTAGGTTTGAGGCCATCCTGGTCTACCTATGAGTCACAGGTCAGCCAGGGCTACATAGAGAAACTGTCTTAAAACCAAAACCACAAAGAAGTGGATAGACGGATTGATGGGTGGATAGACAGATGGATAGACAGATAAATAGACAGATAGATGGATAGATAGACAGACAGGAAAGCAAGAAGCCTGTGAATTGTGTGGCCTTGTATATGATATTCTTTGTGACACTGTGCTGCATTATCTCACTTTCTGTCACTAAGAACGTATCTTGATGTTCCATGTGGTACAGGTAGAAGCAGCTAGCCCCTCCTTCCTGCCTCAGCAGGACCTGTCAAAGATGGCAGCCCCTATCAAAATAGCCACACCACCACATCTCCTCAGCCTGCAAACATCACGGGAGCTGTCCATGGTGGCACACTACCTTTCCCACCTCAGCATGAGCCACCACCCCTCAAGAGCTGTCCACGGTGGCAATGTCGCCTTTTCCTGCCTCAGCCTACCCTGCTGCAAGAGCTGTCCCACAGGAGCTGTCTACAGTGGCAGTACCTCCTCTCCAGCCTCTCCTCAGCAGCCCCACAGAGATGGTGTCTTAGCAAAAGCTGGCTGCAACCAGGAAAGACTTCTCACCCTAACCCATAGACCCAACGCCATAAAAAAGAGGGTGAAAAAAAAGCCACCAATTCCTGAACAGGAAACCCACCTATCCCTAAGCTCCCCAAGCTCAGGACTTGAAATTCTACCAATTCTCAAACTGGAAATTTCTGCCCTGAAAAGATCCATCCACTAAGAAATCCTATATAAAGCACTTCCCTTTGTCCAGTTCCCTGCTGTCTCCTGGGAACAGAGGGCAGCCATCCCTGGACTCATCCTTCCACACCCTGGACCCTCCAATAAATCTCTTTCCTGAGATTTCCTGCATGGTATAACTCTAGTCAGAAAAAAGGCCAAGAAAAAAAGCAATGAAGAAAAGGAAGGGGCTGAGGCTCTGGAGCTCCCCAGCTCAGCTGGGGATACCCTCCCCTGGGAGCTGCAACACCTCTGAGGCTTCCTCTCAGAGCTGTGTGGTTCCTGCTCCCATTCTCAGGTTGTCTTTCCACCGGGACACTGACCCACTTCAGAGCTGTGTGGTTCCTGGGCCCCCATGTCTCAGGGTACCCTTCAACTGAGATACCTTCTCCCCTCAGAGCTGTGTGGTTCCTGCTCCTGTGTCTCAGGATACCCTTCCACTGAGACACCGACCTACTTCAGAGCTGTGTGGTTCCTGGGCTTCTGAGTCCCAGGATACCCTTCTATCTGAGCAGAAACACAGCTGGGCTAGAAATTAGGAGGAGGGTTGGCAGGGAGTCAAGAGAACTGGTTAGTATTCAAAAAAAAAAAAAACTAGCTGTTTTACATAAATGTATGTATGTATGCATGCATGCATTTGTATGTATACCTTCTCTGCACTTCATGGAACTTTCTCCAAAACTGACCACATACTTGGACACAAAGCAAGTCTCAACAGATCCAAGAAAACTGAAATAACTCCCTGAATCCTTTCAGACTGATTAAAGCTAGGTACCACCAACAACAAAACAACACCAAGCTTAAAAACTAAGGGAAGCTGAACAACTCCCTCTTGAATGGAAAATAGGTCAAGACAAAAATAAAGAAATTAAAGTCTTTCTAAAATTCAGTGTGATGAATACACAGCATGCCCAAACTTATGAGACACAATGAAAGTGTTCCTAAGAGACAGGTTCATAGCGCTAAGCACCTACATTTAAAAAAAGAAAAGAAAGCCGGGCAGTGGTGGCACACGCTTTTAATCCTAGCACTTGGGAGGCAGAGGTAGGTGGATTTCTGAGTTCGAGGCCAGCCTGGTCTACAGAGTGAGTTCCAGGGCAGCCAGGGATACACAGAGAAACCCTGTCTCGAAAAAAAAAAAAATCACACCCAAAAGAAGTAGATGACAAGAAAAATGAAATTCAGGGCTGAAATCAACAAAACAAAGAAAAATGAACAGTTCAACAAAACCTTATTCAAATTAAAAGATGGAGAGAAAATAAACAAATTCACAATATCAGGAGTGAAAGGGGAACATAACAGACACCAAGGAAATCCAGAGATTTCACCAATGACATACTTTAAAAACCTGTACTCCACCAAATTGGAAAGCCTAAAAGAAATGGATAATTCTCTCAATAGGTACCACTTAGAAAGTTAAATCAAGATCAGATGAACAACTTAGACAGACTGATTACCCTTAGTGAAACAGAAGCAATCATTAAAAGTCTCCTGACCAAACTGAGGCAGGCAGAGTTTGAGGTTAGCCTGGTCTACAGGATGAGTTCTAGGACAGCCAGAGCTACACATGGAAAAACCCTGTCTTGAAAAAAAAGGAGTAGGGGAAAAAAGTCTCCTAACCAGAAAAAGCCCAGGGCTGGATGGTTTCAGCACAGAATTAGACAAGACTTTCCAAGAAGAGTTAATACCAATACTCCTCAAATTATTCCACAAAATAGAAACTATAATCAATTAAAACTTCAAACCAGGGCTGGAGAGATGGCTCAGTGGTTAAGAGCACTGACTGCTCTTCCAGAGGTCCTGAGTTCAATTCCCAGCAACTACATGGTGGCTCACAACCATCCGTAATGGGATCCGATGCCCTCTTCTGGTGTGTGTCTGAAGACAGCTACAATGTACTCATATAAATAAATAAATAAATAAATAAATAAATAAATAAATACTTCAAACCAAATCCTAGAAGACATTGAAAAGGTCATCCACCGTGATCAAACAGGCTACATCTCAAAAATGTAGGGATGGTTCAATATACAAAAATGAATGCCATCTACCATATAAACAAACTGAAAGAAGAGAAAAAACACATGATCATCTCATTATATGCAGAAAAGGACTTTGACAAAATCCAATACCCCTTTATGATAAAAGTCCTAGAGAGATTAGAGATATAAGGGGCATACCTAAACATAATAAAGGCAGTTCACAACAAGCCTAACATCAACCTAAGTGAAGAGAAACTCAAAGCAATTCCACTAAAATCAGGCATAATACAAGGCTGTCCACTCTCTCCATATCTGTTAAAAATAGTATTTAAAGTCTTAGCTAGAGTAATAAGACAACAAAAGAATAGATAAAGAAAATGTGGTACACTTACATAATGAAATATTACTCAGCTGTTAAAAATAAAACATCATGAAATTTGCAAGCAAATGGATAGAACCTTGAAAAAGAATCACCCTGAGTGAGGTAACCCAGACCCAGAAAGATAAACATGGTATGTATTCACTTATAGTAAGTGGACATTTGCTATTAAATAAACGATAACTAAACTACAATCCGTAGATTGAGGGAAGTTACATATAGAAGAAGGGACTAGGAAGTGCCACATGGATCTCCCTGAGAAAGGGAAATAGAATCAATTTTATAGGTGGACTGGTGGCAGGGAGGGGGGATGGGAATGAGAGGATCAGGGAGAGGAATGAGAGGGGAGGGGAGGTAGGGTTGAGGGTAGGAAGAGGCAGGATTGAGGAGCAATTGAGTCAGGTGTATGGAAACCTAGAGGAATGGAAATCTCCTAAAATACATAAAGGCAACCCTAGTGAAGTCTCCAATTAATGAGGGAAACAGAGTCCTAACTGGCCATCCCTTGTAACCAAACGAAGCTTCCAGTGCCAAGACTGGTTTACATCCAATTGTACTGTTGGCCAAAGGGCTCCTGCAGAAGTCACCAAACAACTGGGAATGTTGCCAAGACAATAGGTTGCTCTCCACAAACTGATGGTCAGGCCCCATTGCTGAAGACAACACCCACACAACTCATTGAACAGGGAGTGGTTGATCTGATGCCTATACAAAACCTTCACCCCTTCATTCTAGTGTCCATGGTATGGAAAAGTACTTGTAGACTACCAAAAGAGAAACATAAACACCAACCCAGACACAATCTGTCCCATCTACAAAATATGCTAGAGCAATGGTGACGAAAAGCTTGTGGGAGGAGTGACCAACCAATATCTGATTTGACTTAAGCCCCACTTAAGGTTCCATGGGACAAAATCCATACCTGACATTGCTTTGGTGACCAAGAACCACCCACTAAATAGATCTACGGGAAAAACAAACATTACTGGTCTTTAAAAAAAAAAAATCAATAAAATGACTCAATGATATTCTGCAATACTCATAAGTCAGTGCCTTACTCGGTCATTGTCAGAGAAGCTTCCTCTTATAGCAGAGAGGGAATGGAGATCCATAGCCAGATGCTATGCAGAAATGCAGAAATTTGGAACACACAGCTCCAAATGGGATATGTTCATCAAATCCCTCCCCTTACAGAACCCAAAGGAAGAGGAGATAGCAAGATGGATGGATAGAGGAGCCAGGAGAACAAGGCCCTCTGACTCAGTTAATCAAAGTTCTTATGAACTCACAGAGACTGCAGCAGCAGGCGTGAGGCCTAAACGATCTGCACCAGGTCCTCTGCACATATAGTATAGCTTGCTTTCGACTTAGTGTTTTATGGGACTCCTGAGTGTAAGTGTGAGTGTGTGTGTGTGTGTGTGTGTGTGTGTGTGTGTGTGTGTGTGTGTGTACGAATGGGTCTCTGGATCTTTGCGGGCGGGGGGGGTTGTTTTGTTTTATGGCTGGGTAGACAGCTATGGGTGCTATGAACTGAACTCATTTTTGGTTGAGAGCCTAGTCTTTAACCGCTAAGCCATCTCTCCAACCCATGGGTCTCTAATTCTTGTGCCTCCTCTTGGAGCTCTTTTCCCTCTGTTGGTTTTCTCATTCCATCTTTGATGTGATGGGTTTTGCTTTATTTATTTTTTATTTTATTGTATTTTATTATTATCTCTTCGAGACGGAAAGGGAGTGGATCTGGATGGGCAGGAGCTGGGAAGATTAAGAGGGAAAGATCAGAGTAGGAGGATATATTGTATGATGAAAGAATCTATTTTTAATAAAAGAGATATTTTAAAAGAAACATAAAAAATTAAAAATAGAGTTAAAAACTTTAGTCTAAAGCTGGAGAGATGGTTCCGTGGTTAGGAACTGCTTTTCCAGGGGACCTGAGATTCAAGTCCCAGCACCCACGTGGCAGCTCACAACCATTCCAGGGGATCTGATACTTCTCCTGGTCTCCATGGCCATCTTGCACACATATGGTGCACAGACATACATTCAGGCAAAACATAAAATTAAACAAATCTTTTTAAAAAGTTCAGCTGAGCACGATGGCATATACCTGTACATCCCAGAGCTGAGGAGATGGACCAGGATTATGAGTTTAACACTAGGCTGAACTACCTAAAAAGTACAGGTCCAGTCTGAGCTACAGAAGAAGACCCAGAAGGAACAAGAAACAAAAACAGTGGGGAAAGGAAAGTTTCCAAAGACTGGAGAAATAAAGGACCGGGGGGCAGGGTGGGGAGGAAAAACAGAATTAGAGGAAGAAAAGGTTAGTCCTGAGAAATGCATCCCACGGGCACTAATGGAGAACAGACAGCTCCAAGAATCCCACAGGTAGAAGGATCAGCAATCCTGTTACAGAGAGTATCTGATGAGAGCATGGGGAAACATAAGCAGTTGGCTGTTTTTATGAATTGAGCTACTCAGGATTGTCTGCAATGAGGTTTCTTGTCAAGTATTTTGGTCACAGCAATGCAAATGTAACCAATACAGACACCAATTAAATATTTTAAACAAAGAATATATACTTGGTCCAGCTCAAAGCAGGGTATTCTACAGGCTGTCTGCCACCCCTTGGGCCCAACAGAGGCACTGCACAGTAGAGCACTGGAGCCAAAGTCTCCACCTCTTAGGGTCTACCTACAGAGAACAATCCAGACTGCAAAACTGGCTATCATCGTCCCCTTGTAATCACATAGGTGACACAGGCAATCACAGGCCTGACACATGGCATACACAAAGTCAGCCAGTGCTTATGAAAACAAATAGAAAAGTGGGATGCTACCTTGTGAAACTGTTACACGTGTTAATAACAGCACTGAAAAAGTCAGAAACATAGTATGTGACACTAGAATTCATAGGTAGGATTCTTCTAATTTTCTGTTCCAATTTTTTTTTTCTTTATGAAATACAGCTTGCTTTATCTTTTACCTTGTTTTTTTCCCCCTTAGAGAGGACATCATTATATAGTCTACAAAGGCCTCCAAAGCTCACGTGACTGTCCTGCTTCACCCTCTCAAGTACAGACACTACAGGATAATGCCACCGTGCCCAGTGTACATAGGCAGAATACAGAAGCTAATTTTTCAAGCTTATGCTATCAAGAGTAAAGATGGGAATTGGCTCAATCATTAAGAGCACTGGCTGCTCTTCCTGAGGATCCATGTTCAGTTTCCAGCACCCACATGGTGGCTAACAACCATTTGTAACTCCAGTTCCAAAAGACTCAGTGTCCTCTTCTGGGCCTTCATGCATATGGTGCACAGACATACATGCAGGCAAAATACCCACATGCATAGAAAAATAGATAAATAAATAAAATACAATTTATGAAAAAGATCTCAAGAGTAAAGCTCTATCCTCATCTTCCTTTTTTTGTGTGTGTGTGTGTGTATGTGTGTGTGTGTGTGTGTGTGTGTGTGTGTGGTTGGTTTTTTGTTTTTCAATACAGAGTTGAAAGGTGTAGCTCTGGTTAGCCCATAACTCACTATATCAATCAGGCTGGCCTTGAACTCACAGAGATGTGTCTGTGTCTGCCTCTGCCTCTGCCTCTGCCTCTGCCTTCTAGATACTGGGATTAAATTCATCAGTCATCATATGCCTGGGTTCTTATCTTTTTATAACAAATTTTCTATACTTTTCTGTATGTTACTATCTAAATAGCTTTGTAACAATGTAACGACAATAAGAATTATAAGGAATGGGTCCCAGAGACCTCCACCAAACAATATAAGCATTGCTGCTGTTCTCAGATACTTACTAGAACTGGATACTAAGACTCTATAGCTAAAGACAGCACACACTTTAATCACAGGACATAGGGAAATCAAACTGTACTGACCTGGAAGCTTCCTCCTTGATAGCTTTCATAGGGCTACAATAATGATTGGCCTGGCAAGATAGACCCATTGGTATGACAGTGGCATGACTACTGAAGGTAAAAACCAATAGCTTTCTAAATGAATGTAAGGCCCACTCCACAAGAAGGAACTCCTATCTAGTACTGAACACCAGTCAATAAGCCATGGCTAGGGAGATCATAGGCCCTTCTGGTATTATTTTGCCAAAGGAACACAGAAATCAAACTACCTTATAAATACTTATCCTTATACCCATAGACCAGAACAACTCTCACCCTTATCAGAGAAGGTCTTTATGAAAAGGATGAGTGGCAGTTATTAGAGGCTCATGACTGGTCAGAGAGAAAAAATGACCACGGAGTGCTCAGCCCTACATGGAGTCTATAGGACACCCACTCCAACTCCCAGAAATGTTCAGCAAACATCACAGAAGTGGGCACAGAAAAATCCAAAAGAGCCAGAAGTCTGGAAAGACTGCAAGTTGCCAGGCAGTGGTGGTCCACACCTTTAATTATCAGCTTGGGAACAAGCACTCAAAATGTCAACATGAGGGAGACATTTTAGATTCAAACAAACAAAACAAACAAAAAAACCAATTGCTTACATTTCCCCTCTTTCTCTTGTTTTAATTAGCATATACTCTCTGTAACAGGACTGCTGATCCTTATACTCGTGGGATTCTTGGAGCTGCCCTCCATTAGTGAGAACAGTGTCTGTAAGATGGATTTCTCAGGTGATAGCCAGCTATAACTAATAAATTCACCCCTAGAGAGGCAGAAGCAGGAAGATCTCTGAATTCAAGGAGGCCAGCCTGGTCTACAAAGTTTCAAGACAGCCAGGGCTACACAGGGAAATCTCGTCATCAAAAACTGTCTTCTGGACATGACAAGGCTATGCACTCATGAATTCAAAGCAGCTGTGGTTGTCAGCCTAAGACCTAAACAAGATCAAACCACTCAACACTAGAGCACTGAGGAGAAAGGGGTTCATGTGGCCTCACCCTTAGCTGAGGAACTTTTGACAGTTGATGGAGATAAGGGTCTCAGCACTCTCAGTAGCATGGCCCATGGTAGATCACTCATGCTCCAGACACACACACGCTACACACATTGGACTCGGTGAGTTAGGAACACAAAGACGTGAATTGGGGAGGCAATTGTCTGGGCAGTGGGGTGTTTCCCAGAGAAGCTGGAGGTGGAAATGAGGGCATGGTAGATATCATCTAAATAAATACATTGTGTTCTTATAGGAAATTTCCAAATAATATTTATTAAATCATTTTTAATAATAATTTTAAAATAAAAGTAAAACTAAATTTTAAAAGTAAAACAATAATTAGGAAAAACAAAAAGTTATAGGAAAAGTCAGGTATGGAAGTTCACACCTGTAGTTCCAGCAACTGGGAGACTGAGGCAAGAGGATTACAAGCAGGTTTTAAACAAGCCTCAGCTAATGAGCAGAATTGTCTCAGAAACTTGAAAACTAAAGTTCACAGGAAGCTCACTCTTAAAAGTACAGCTAATAAAGGAAGCCTGTGGTTCCAGACCCACAGGCAGCGAAGGGCACAAAACACTGCCGTCAATTAGTGTAGGGGACAGACGGTATTTCCACGAGGAACAGTAAGCTACTGTGCATAGGCCACCCTTTGGCCCCACCAAAAAGATGGCTATGGAACACAGGTGACTCAGAACCGAGTAAACAAAGTCACCGAGCACCTCTGGAGCCATTCCCAGTGACCATGTCAGTCTACTCAAACACACTGGGTACTTGCTCACACAAGCTCAGGCCAGCGGCTGCACTGTACATACAGTCTACAAGTCTGACAACAGCCCCTAAAGGGTGGATAACAGCTGCACCAAATGAAACACTTATTCTGTTCACCTCAACACAAAATGGTACTGAGGCTGTGATGCTCCAGGTTATGGCTTTTCCTGTAGGATCCTAAGATGTGAACAAAGGTTTTGAGTTTTATCTTCTGTGGCCTGTAGATACTCCATGGAGTAAAGCTTGGCACACATCTCTCACCATTAGCATGTTTGGTAAGAACAAACAGAAAATTCAGGGCAGACAATAAGGCTGGCAAAATGGTTCAAGAGGTAAAAGTACTCATGTACACACACACGCACACACACACACACAAAAACAAGCACACATGTACATGCATGCAGTGATTAAGTGTAATATTTTTTACTAAATGTAATTTTGTTGTTGTTGTTGTTGGGTTTTGTTTTTTGTTTTTCGAGACAGGGTTTCTCTGTATAGCCCTGGCTGTCTTGGAACTCACTCTGTAGACCACGTTGGCCTCGAACTCAGAAATCCACCTGCCTCTGCCTCCCAAGTGCGGGGATTAAAGGCGTGGGCCACCACTGCCCGGCTAAATGTAACTTTTTAATTTTTAAATAGACAATAGGTTTCATTTAACAAAGTTTAAGAAACATTTACAAACTCCCACCCAGCTGGCAAATACTGAAAAGGCCTTAAACTTACTTAACCTTTGCAGTGTCTATATTTTAAACCCCTAAAAAGTACTGACCCCACTTACAAGAATTCATGCCAGGAAAACAATCAGAATAGTGTAGTTTTATGTGGAGTATTCAGGAATGTCCATGCTAATCTTGGTAACCAATTAGGAAGACAGCCATCTACATAGCCAGCAGTAATATATTCGCATCCATGTCAGGAACAGATAAAGGGTTCCCAGGACAGTCAAGGGTGCAGTAACTCAGCCAAACAGAACATGTGGTCATGGGACATGCACCAGAATACAAGCAGCTATACCTCCCAGAGCAAGGAAGAAGATATGGATTACCTTCTGCAAAACGTATGATTTCTTTTGTTAAGGTTTGAATCCAAAATGTCCTGAAAGATCATGTGGTCAAAGCTGCTCACCAGCTGATGGGGCTTCTCAGAAGTGATGTCTGGACCACAAGAGCTCTAAGCTCCGTAAAGACTAATCTATTGATGGGTTCATAATTTGATGGCATTATTAGTAGTACATGCTGGCCTAGTTGGAGGAAATGCCTCACTTAGGATATTCTCTGAGGGTTGTATTCAGTCCCTGTCTCTATGTCCATCCTCCTCTACTTAGCAGATACCATGAGGTCAGCACCTCTGTTCCACCCTCTCAGCTATGTTCTAACACAGCATGGACTCAAAGTGTTTTTCCTACTTCGCAGAGGTGAACTAATGACTAAGATGAATTCCCCATGGAGAAAGATCTACAAAACTATGAGCCTGAATAAGTTTTCCTCCTTTGCCTCTTCTCAGGTATTTCTCCACAGCAATGAAAAGATAATTAACACTTTTATAGTTAGAAAGTTGTCATCTGCCAGGCAGTGGTGGTGTATGCCTTTAATCCCAGCACTTGGGAAGCAGAGGCAGGCAGATTTCTGAGTTTGAGGCCAGCCTGGTCTACAGAGTGAGTTCCAGGACAGCCAGGACTGCACAGAGAAACCCTGTCTCAAAAAAAAAAAAAAAAAAAAAAGAAAGAAAGAAAGAAAGGAAGGAAGGAAGGAAGGAAGGAAGGAAGGAAGGAAGGAAGAAGGAAGTTAGTTAGTTGTCATCTTTTCAGACCTTGATAAAGCAGGGAATAGCCTCCCTTCGGAGATTCTCCTTCCCATGTGAGTAGCCCCTAAGAAAGAGGCCTTAGCAAGGCATAGTGGCACATACCTTTAATCTGAGCCTGATTCAACATAGTGAGTTCCAGGACAGCCAGAGCTGCATAGCAGGACTCTGGCCTTGCCAATTCCAGGGGATGAAAGTGTTCCCCTCTTGCCTTGAAGGATCCACACCTCATCACTGGGTCATGCTTTCTAACATAGCATCCAAGGTTGCCAACTGCCCAAAAAAGTGTGTCTTCTCACTTTAAAGAGATGAACACTGTAAAGCTACAGCTACACCTCATTTGAGGTGCCATCCATTATCTAGTCAAAACTTTGCAACCCATTTTCAACTTTCACCAATTCAGGAGAAGGGAAAATGTTGAAATTTCTAACTTAGGTAACTATGCATATATTTAGAATCATATCACGGGCTGGAGATATGGCTCAGCGGTTAAGAGCACTGGGTGCTCTTCCAGCATACCCAGGTTCATTTCCCAGCACCCACATGGCAGCTCACAACTATCTATAACTCCAGCTTCAAGGGATCCAACACCCTTGCACAGATATATATGCAGGCAAGACACCAATCAGTGCTCATAAAATAGAAATTTAAATAAATAAAATAAAAATCACATCATTAAGAATCCTAACATCTCTCAGAAGTCATAGGTTGCTAAATAAAAATTCCAATACATGCCTTTAATCCTAGCACTTAGAGCAGAGGTTCTCGACCTTCCTAATGCTTCTAACCTCGTGTTGTGGTGCCCTCAACCATATATTCTTTGCTACTTCATAAATGTCATGTTGCTACTGTTATGAATTATAATGTAGACATCTGATACCCAGGATAACTGATATGTGATCCCTGTGAAAGGGTCATTTGCCCTCAACCCATATGTTGACTTAGAGAAAGCCAGATGTCTGTGAGTTCAAGGCCAGCCTGGTCTACACATGAGTTCCAGAATAGCCCAATACCAAGTGTGGGATACCTCTGCTTGAGTTGTTGGCCAGAGGTATACCAGAGACTCTAAGAACAACACAAGCTATTGTCTTTGCTCTTCACTGCCCATAAAAACTTTGAAGGTAACACACCACACATAGTGGTCATAGGACATGAAGAAATTAAGACTGTATTGACCAGGAATTTTCCTCACTGCTGGCCAGCTTCTATAGTACTAGAAGTTACTGTGTAGATTGCTGGGGATTGGTGGGAGAGTCATCAACAATCTCACCCAGGCTTGAACCCTGTGAACTATAACAATGACCAGAATAGCAAGCTATGCACATAGGTACAATAGTGACATGAATTACTGCTGGAGCCAACTACTTTCTGAGTGGGATTTAAGGCCTAATCCACAAGAGGAAACGCATGCCTAGTACTGTAAACCTGGTCAAGAACTGATGGCTAGGGAGCTCACAGGCCCAGGGATAACCCTGCTACTATGACCCTGCTATCTGGACTATCAGACTGTCCGCTAGATTCACATCTCTATCCACAGATGGTACAACTCTCAGACCTCATCAGAGAGGTCTCTTGGTGCAATGGACAGTAGTTAATACAGAAACTCAAAACTGATCAAAGTGCAAAGAAATGTCAATGGCGTGCTCAGCCACAGATGGTGCGCTCGTGCTCTCTCTCCCTCTCTCTCTCTCTCTCTCTCTCTCTCTCTCTCTCTCTCTCTCTCTCACACACACACACACACACACACACACACACAGACACAGAGTGTCTTCTGGACACGACTGGACCACTTCTCTCATGAATTCACAGTAGCTACAGCTGTCTGCACAAATCAAGCCAGTCAACATTATACCGTGAAGGGGAATGGGGCTCATGAGTACCAGCACCTAACTGAGGAGCTACAGACAGCTGATGGTTCCTAGAAGAGGGAAAACCCAGTTGTCTTTAAGGGTGTGGACCTTGCTCCATGGACTACCCGATACCCATGAGTATATGGGCACCACATTGGACTCCATGGGCTTGTTGTTGTTGATTTTTTAAAAAGGATACAAAATGTGGGTTGGTATGTTTTGCATATCAATTTCCTCCCAGATAAAACCATGTATATCAAGACACAGGGTGTTAGGGCTTGAGAAATGGCTCAGAGGTTAAGAGCACTGACTGCTCTTCCAGAGGACCTAGGGTTCCATTCCCAGAACCCACGTGGTGGATCACAATCATCTGTAACTCTAATTTCATGAGATTCAACACCTTCTGACCTCCACAAGCAATGCGCACACACACACACACAGTACAAAGATACAGATGCGTGCAAAATACCTATACACATAAAATACAAATTGAAAAAATCTTGGTTTTTTTTTATAAAAATTATTAAATCTAAAACAAAAAAGGGCATAGAATACTAAGAAGGAAGTAAAACAACAAGATGTTCTAAAGGAAGGTGAATATTCCATGTATTCCATAAAACTTCCTTAAGCTCAGGAAGTCCCGAAAGCAACCAGATTCATTAAAGCATATACACGAGCAGCAAGAACTCCTGACAAGCTGAGCTGCTTACAGACTGTGCAGTTTGCTCTGTTTCTTGACCAGTCAACCACACTGGAGTGGGCTTTGACAGTGACGCTTTCACTGAGTCATTTCTACTCCTGTAAGTAACACCTCATCCGTATTCCTCTAAGTGATCCCAATAAAATTCACTTAGTTGACCAATTTGGACCTTGGTGGCATCTGTACTTTGATCTGTCATTCCCTATCTATCAGGTCTCCTCAGGAACAGTGTCGTACAACAATAGAGACGGGTAGGGAATAAATATGACCAAAATCTAATGTATTAAATTCTCTAAGAATAATTTTTTTTTAAATCTCAACATTCTCAAATTCACAAAACAGTTCATTCAGCCTTCATGTGCATCACTGGCATGTCTAAGACATCTCAGGCAGGCTGTACTGATCACCTTAACTCACCAGAGAAACCATCTCCTACCTGCATTTTTAACTACACAGGACATTGGTAAGATTTTACCCAGTGAACTACAATATAACCCTGCCTGAGGATTTTATTCCCAAACCATACCCATGTGTGTTCATGATCTCCACAGACAACAGAATAAACTGCTTCCAGGGTGACTCTCAAAAGCTCACAACTGCTGCTGCCTCAGGGGGAACACCACACTATAGAAGGGAAGCCCAGTTAAACTTGTACTAAGAGTATTTCTATTCAAGGGCCTTATGAGGTATCCCTGTGAGTCCCAAAACAGCACCAGGCTACCCAAGCCCCAAATGCATATTAAGGAATGCTACAAGCCCTAAACTGACACCAGGTAACCCCTACAAGTGCCACAAACCAGTGTCAGTCAACTCCACAAGCTCAAAGCAGCATAAAGGGTGATCACTTGTGATTCAAATGTCTTCTTTTTTTGTTTTGTTTTGGGGGGTTTTTTTGTTGTTTTTTTTGTTTGTTTGTTTTTTCGAGACAGGGTTTCTCTGTGCTGGAACTCACTCTGTAGACCAGGCTGGCCTCAAACTCAGAAATCCGCCTGCCTCTGCCTCCCAAGTGCTGGGACTAAAGGCGTGCGCCACCACTGCCCGGCTCAAATGTCTTCTATGACCAACCAGAGCTGCCTGTTCCCTCAGAGAGGGCAAAAGGATCTGTGGTGTATAAAGATCTTAAAGAAACTTCATCTGAAAACAGAAATGTAGGCATGAGGTTTTTGTGCACCCTGTAAAGGTTGAACTCCTGTTATTAAAATGCTGCCTTCTCTGCCCTCATCTTGTTTCAATCTGGACACAGCACTGTAATGCTTATGTCTAGAATCTCCTACCTCAAGTTTGTGTAAACAATTCTTACCATTTACTCTCTGCCTTGTTAATAAATGCTGATCGTCATATGGCTGGACAGAAGAGAGAATATGGCAAAAGCTTCCACCAGCCAAGGAAGCAGAAAGAGAAGGAGCTTGAGATCAGCCAAGAGGAGGAGAAGGTGTGAGAAAAAAACATGAGGAAAAACACCTGAAGCCCAAAGAGCCAGATAAATAATACACAAGTATTTGGGATCATGGCTGGGAGGCAGCCAGATTAGCATAGGGGTTATTATAAATCATTTAACTGCCCAGTATGGAGGTGCAGCTCAAAATAAACCTTGGTTTCTCTGTGTTGTTAGTGGGGACTAGCAAAGGTAAGAAGTACAGCCACCAGATTAATTCACTGTTTTACACTTATATTAAAAATAATTCACTTCACACACACACACACACACACACATACACACACACACAACATCTAACAGTATATAAGACAATGGACAGTCACCCCTCAATCAACAGTCCTGCGCGGCCAACAAGACTTACTTGGAGACAAGGACAGCAGCTGCATCTCGTGCCTTATCACTGACCACCAAGTAAGACTGCAAGAATTTGACAAATTTCAATTTAGCATTTTTATCTTCATTTTCTAGATTTCCTACAATTATGTATTATTATACAATATTCAAAATTAAATGTAAAATGAATAGTTTCTCTAACCATCTCTTGCCCCTAAAATCCCTTACATATTAACTGTCATGCTTAACAAATATTTGTATTACCTGTAAAGAAATGAGATTTGCTAAGTGATTCATCTGACCTCTACATAATGTCACAATTTCAAAGCTGAGGCATCACTGAAAGCAGTAATACCAGTGAAACAAATATAAATATGTACACCAAAAGTTTATCCAACTAAACTCTCATCTCAAGACAAGTGCACAATTAACTGTAAAAGGTCTGTGTGACCATTGTTACCTCTGCTATTTGCAGAATCCGGTCCATTATGGGTATTCTTGTTTCTCCAGAATGAGTGGGCAGGTTCCCATCAAGGCGTGAAAAATCAAAAGGGATCAAGCAGGTCACAGAGAGCCATAGTAAAAGCATGTAGCGAGTTTCCCACGTCTAAGGAGTTAAATCACAGTCAGAATGATTCCAATAGACGACAAAGCTGCTGGGTATGATGGTGCACACCCTGAATCCCTGCACTCACAAGACAAGGCAGGTAGATCGTTTCAAGCCAGCCTGATTCATATAATAAGTTCCAGGCCAGCCAGGGTACATAGTAAAACCTGATCTCAAAAAAGAAAGGGGGGGGGGAGGGAAGAAAAGAAAAAGCAGGCAAGCATTTTGGCATCAAGTCACTCAGTTGTAATCCCATTCAGGAGGCTGAGGTATGAAGATCTAAAGTTTAAAGCCAGCCTATACCACCTGGTAAGTTCCAGGTTAGTCTGGGCTACATAACAAGAACCTATCCCAAATAATAATTAAAAAGAGAAAGAGAGATCCAACCATACTGCACTGGCACCCAAGTGGCCTTCCCACTGACCCAGTGCCTACCATAGGCACTGACACATCACCAAGCCCACTGTCATAATAAGTGCAGCTCTGTGCTGTGCTCTGTAAGCCTTTCTGGGCCACCATGGACCTGCCATGGTCTTGGAGACCTAGCACAAGTCACACTGAATTAAAAGGCATGCTCTTCACTTTATAATGGATGGGTTCTAAAAGAGAATAACTTAAAGTAGTATGTGTAGATGCTAAAGAAGAAGCAGAGGAAAAATTTTAAAACAGCCTAAGATAAAGCCAAAGAAAGTTGGAAGACAGAGTTACCAATGCCCAGGGAGCCAGCAGGGAGGCTTGGGGAGGACTCACCTCATGGTCTTTAGGGTTCTGACTTGTGAACATATCTAACACAGGCTGAACATTAGCTACTTCATGAGGAAACAGACGCAGAAATACTTTATATCCACGAACCTGCCAATAAAAAGACATAAGAATATACAGAATATGGAGTACACTGTATAATTAGAATACAGAACGAGCAGCAAAGCTACCTTGATACCTTCATCAAAACCCATCCTCTATGCCCCACAATGACTGAGGAGATTCTGTCACAGTGCAGTGAAACAACTCAGCAAGACCAAAGGGATGAGAGAGCTATCTTTCTCTTATTTATTCATTAAATATATTCTGTCCCAATTTGGGACAGAGATATCAGTATGCTACAAACTGAGAACTTCTGCTTCTACCCTGTCCAGAGATTTCTCTCTGATGTTTATGAAAATGAAGTCCCTATGCACCTCAGATGGCCCCACTAACACCTATATAAAACAAGTTGCATTCTATCAACAGCCAAAAACCTCACCCTGTTACACAAAAGAAAGCTAAAACAAGTTCCCTGAGACTCACAAACTACACAGAGTCACTCCCAAATCTCTAAGTCTGGAGAAAGCAGACCATCAAATGTCTTTCCTCAGAGGAAAAGTGTAAGATTTACCAGTAAATTCATCCTCACACTATAGCTTAAGCACTTCTATTGCTGGGTGTGGTGGCTCATGCTTTCAATCCCAACACAGGCAGAGGTAGGTTGATCTCTGTGAGTTCAAGTCTAGCCTGGTCTACAGAGTGAGTTCCAGGACAGTCAGAGCTACATAGTGATACCCTGTTTAGAAAAAAGAAGAAGAGGAGGAAGAGGAGGAGGAAGAAGAGGAGGAAGAGGAGGAGGAGGAAGAAGAGGAAGAGGAGGAGGAGGAGGAGGAAGAGAAGGAAGAGGAGGAAGAAGAGAAAAAGGAGGAGGAGGCAGCAGAGGAG
>NW_021620524.1:473139-528037 GCF_004785775.1 Grammomys surdaster
AGAAAAAGGAGGAGGAGGCAGCAGAGGAGGAGGAAGAAGAGGGGGAGGAGAGGGGAGGAGGAGGAAGAGGGGAGAAGGAGAAGGAGAAGGAGAAGAAGAAAAGGAGGAGGAAGAGAAGGAGGAGAGGAAGAAGAGAAGGGGAGGAAGAAGAGGAGGAAGAGGAGGAGAAAGAAGAGGAGGAGGAAGAAGAGGAGGAAGAAGAGAAAAAAGAGGAGGGGGCAGCAGAGGAGGAGGAAGAGGGGGAGGAGGGGGAAGAGGAGGAAGAGAGGAAGAAGAGGAGGAAGAGGGGAGAAGGGGAGGAAGAAAAGGAGGAAGAAGAGGGGAAGAAGAGGAGGAAGAGGGGAGGAGAAGGAGAGGAAGAAGAGGAGGAGGAGGGGAGGAGGAGGAAGATGGGAAGAAGAAGAGGAGGAAGAGGGGAGAAGGGGAGGAAGAAGAGGAGGAGGAAGAGGAGGAGGGGAGGAGGAAGAAGAGGAGGAAGAGGAGAGGAGAAGGGGGGGAAGAAGAGGAGGAAGAAGAGGAAGAGGAGGAGGAGGAGGAGGAGAAGGAGGAGGAGAAGCAGCAGCAGCACCACCACCACCACTTCCATTCCCATCAAGGCTCTTTGCTTTTTCCTTATAAGAAACCTTTTGTTCTAACCAAGGACCCCAAGATCACTAAGACCCAAGACCCAACACAAGCTAAAAACAAAATTAAAACCCACAACTTGTGCTGAAGAACCATGTTCCCCAAGAAATAACACATGTAGAGCAATAACTTCTAGAGCAATCGGATGAGGAAAGTGTCTGTCCACTCTACAGCACTATACAAACATTACCTTGGTGATGATATAAAGAAATTTAAAAGCCAGATGTACAAGGTTGGGCAGAGATTTCTCGTCCTGTATGAGGTCCAACAGTGAGTTCATCATCCACTCTAGGGAAAAACAGATATGAAAGCCATCTCTTAAAAAAATATATACTCACCTTAACACATGTTCTCCTTTTTAATACAGGGAAATTACCTAAAATTGGTATCTGACACCGTGTTTTACAGATGATGCCTGTTAAAACTGTTCCGATTTACTGACAGGCTAGGTTGAACTTATGCAGTAAGACAGGAAAAAGAGGGTCGTGCAGGGTGCAGCTTTCTCCTGACCATTCATAGGCTATGTTCAGAACCCACCCAGTACAGGGAGGTCAAAGGAGAGCACAGAGAAGGAGAGAAGAGAGCTCAACAAGGCTGTTAGCCATGCAGTACAAGAGCTTCGGCCACACCCAACTGAATATCCCACTGGCCTCCCTGCCAACCCAATGCCCAAGAGACCCTTATACTATCAACCACATCTCCACCACAAGCAAGACTCTGTGCTGTGTCCTGTAGGCCTTCCTAGGACACCACGGACCTGAGGTGGTATTAGGTAGCTAGCATAGTCACCTTGAGTTAAAAGGTATACTCTTTGCTTTAGGAAGGACATATTTTAAAGGATAAATACACAGAGGTTTAGAGTTCCTCATTTTTTATTTCTTTTTGTTTTCTTTTGTGGGTTTTGGTTTGGCTTGGGTTGTTTCAGTTTTTGGTTGTTTGGTTAGGGTTTTTGTTTGTTGAGACCCGTGCTTGGACTAAAGGGCGCACCGCCATGCCCAGCCTCAGTGCTTATTTCTTTAAGAAACATCTGAGCATTGGAGGATCAGCTTGAGAGATAGCTCAGGTCAGCAGTTAGGAGCACTTAACTGCTCTTGCTCAGGACCAGGGTTTGGTTCCCCTGTAACTCCAGCACTAAGGCTTCAAGCCTCCATGTACATACCCACACGCATACACACAAAATTAAAAATAAAATCTTCCAAAAAAAAAATTTTTTTTTGGAGTGGCTGAAGAGGTGAGTCAGCAGTTTAGAGTACTGCTTGATGCTCTTCCAAAGGATCAGAGTTTGATTCCCATCACCAACATGATGGTTCAAAGCATATGAAACTGCAGTTTCAAGGGCTCCAATGCCCTCTTCTGACTTCTGCAGGCACTGCACACATGGCACAAAGACATGCATGCAAGCAAAACTCCCATACACATAAAATAAAAGTAAATCTTTTATTTAAAAACTGAGTGTCGGGCTGGAGAGATGGCTCAGTGGTTAAGAGCACCGACTGCTCTTCCAGAGGTCCTGAGTTCAATTCCCAGCATCCACATGGTGGCTCACAACCATCTGTAATGGGATCTGATGCCCTCTTCTGGTGTATCTGAAGACAGCGACAGTATATTCATATGCATTAAATAAATAGGTTTTAAAAAAAAAAAAAAAACTGAGTGTTTAAGGCAAAATTTGTAACAAATATGAAAGTAAGTCCTGTGACAGAGGTAGCAAGGTGGCACAGGAAACAGGAGGAAGAAACAAAAGAATCTTCTCTCAAAGCTCCTGCACCATGCATGAAATGTACATTATCTGAGGGCAGGCTGTAGTGAGTTCAGGGTACATACGATAATCCTGGAGGAAAAAAACAGAAACCTACTGAGCATGTAGTGAAAATAATACAGAATACCAAGCCATCGACAGATGTCTTTTGATTCCAGCACTCGGAGGCAGAGGTAAATGAATCTCTGTGAGTTTAAGGCCAGTCTGGCCTACACAAGTTCCAAACAAGCACAGAGTAAGACCCCCTCTCAAACTAAAACAAACAAACACCAAAAACTATTAAACTAATATAAAATAATGAAGTTAAAGGAAGGAAGAAAGAAACCAAAAAGGAAACAGGATAAAGAAAAAGCAAATCTCAATAGAGTCTATTAAACTTAGCTATGCTGACAGCATTACTAAATGAAAATAAGCTCCTAGCTACTAAAAGACAAGGACCAACAGGCTGAATCCAGACAAAAAGAAGACAAACACAGAGAATTTGCCATCATGAGAGACTTAAGAGAAAATATTACAAAACCTAGGACATTTCTCATTAGAAAAATCAATTCATTATGAAGACTAACCAGTTCAGTTACTGATACAACAGATGCCAGAATCCCAAAGGAAAGCAAAAACTGAAAGCAGAAACAGGGCCAAGTAAGCAGAAAATCAGTAAGGACACCAACAGCACTGTCACACACTTTATTCCAATAGTAACAGACTCATTCAAACACACACAGGATACTCACCAAGACAGATCATGTGCTGTGTCACTGGTCTCAATAGAAAAGAGTATAATGTGAACCTAACAAATGCAAAGACCACAGTGGGATGAGACTACTTGCTCACTAAAATCAGAAACACTGACCAGAGAGGCTACAAGGTAACAGGGGGTCCTCATACATTGTTGTTGAGGATGTATAACAACTCAACTTTTACAGAACAGTATGACATTCTATTACAAGATACACGCTTACTATACAACCCAGAAATCCCATTCTTAAGATAGCCATCTAAGAAAAACTAAAACATAGTCACCCAAAGATGTACGTACATGCAGGTATCATTCACAATAGCCAAATTAGAATCTCATAAAAACATCTCCTCTATATGAATCTGTGTACCGAACAAAGCTCCAAGGAGATCTGTCAGGTCTGGAGAGTGAAAAAACAATGAAGTTTATCTGCACTAATGAAAGGATTAGAAAATAGCAAAATAAACAGCTGTGGCACCAGAGAGAATACACCATAAAGCAGCAAACAAGAACAAATGATACAGGGACAAATGAAACAGAACTGGAGGTCTGAAATCCAAAGCTTTCATATATAAGTACCGAATACAGACGTAAAATGGTATTTCAGGGCTGGAGAGCTGGCTCAGTGGCTAAGAGTGTTTGCTGCTCTTGCAGAGGACCTAAGTTTGGCTCCCAGAACCCATGTTGAACAGCTAACAACTACCTGAAACTCCAAGAATTCTGACACATGCACATATACATAAAAATAGAAATTACATTTAAAAACTGTATTCCAAACAGAAGGGTTACTAGATCACTCAATTAATAAATAAGCCTTACATAATCAATTCAGAATTAGATTCTGGGCTTACTATCAAAGATCAAACACAAAAGAGGAGAATGAATTGGTGGCAGAGGCCTATAATCTAAACACTAGGCTGAGGCAGGTAAAATTGTAATTTCAACACCAATCTAGATTATATAGTGAAACCCTGTCTCAGAAACAAAGAAAAGGAAGAGACTGATAACATTCAAACTCAAATATATTAAACCTCAATGGCTAATACACCACACATAACCCTGAAAGGCAAAAGTGGAGGCATAAAATGTGTCACACACAGAAAAGGATCATCTGTTTCGAAAAGGGACCTATTTCTATTTCCCAGAAGATAATGAACAGTAACAGTTACTAAGCACTGGATGGAACACAGTAAGCACCACACTCTGCCCCACAGCAGGGAGATTCTGGCAGTGAGGGCAGGTCAATGCCGTTACCTGAAGAGGTCAAACAGCACCTCCCACTCCTTGGACATCTGTTACATGGGACAACCAGGAATCCAAAACTATCAGATGAGGCCCACCTACTATTCTGCCACCCTCTACGCAACCAGTCCTTCAGCCTGACATCAACCGCTTGCCTGCAACTGGTCCCTCAGAAGACCCATCTTCAAGAGGCTAAGGGAAGGAGGAGATGTACAAATTCTGCCAGCAACCTCACCAACTGTGTGGCATGGAACAACTTACTTAACCTTTCAGACTTGTACTTCAATGTCCCCATTTGTACTGTGTAGCTTATGATAACAGACCTTACACAGGGACTGTGAGGTTACAACAATGATTAAATTGGTTGGATCCTCCCGGAAAGAAAGAAAAAAGGGGAAAAAAAAAAAAACTCAGAACAAGACTAAAAAAAATTACCAAGAGTACTTGAAGCCAGCCTGGGCTACCTAACAAGATCCTACCTCAAAAAGAAAAAACAAGCCAGGAGTTGTGGTTCACACCCGTAATCCCAGCATTTGGGAAGTTGAGGCTGGAGAACTTCCATGAATTCAAGGCCAGCCAGGGCTACATTGCAAGACTCTGTCTCAAAACAGAAAAAGAGAAAAGCCAAACGGAAATGTAATTAATATGAAATAGGATCAACTACCACAAAAGCAATGAAAAGCAAACAAAAGTCACTCTCTGCTGCTAAAATTTCTTCCTAGGGGTAAATGAAGCACTCTAGGATTAGCTAAGAAGATTAAAAATAGATTAATACTGGTGGTTATCATGCCGTAAAGCTGGTAAATAAATAAAACAGTTCTGTCTCAGTTTGGGAGCTAGCTGGGTTAAAAAAAAAAAAAATGTCAACACCCTTATAAAAATGACCCTAACAACATGGGATTCTCTCTCCCCTAGTCTTGTCTGGCAAACACACACACACACACTATTATACATATATACATTATACATATACATATATATATATATAGAGAGAGAGAGAGAGGAAAGAAACAAAACAAAACAGTGGTTCTCAGTCTTCCTAATGCTGTGACTCTCAATTCCTCATGTTGTGGTGATCCACCCCCACCATAAAATTATTTCATGGTTACTCCATAACTGTAATTTTACTACTGTTATAAATAAATATAAATATCTGATATGTAGGATATCTGATATGTGATCCCCTATGGGGGTCGCAACCCACAGGTTGAAACCTAAAGTCTGGGCTCTTCCCAAAGCCACCTGCAACTAGGGCAGAGTTGCACACAACAAGTGGTAGAGAGCCGAGGATACTCGAGTGAGGGTCTTGTGATCCTTCTTGCCGCCATATGAGGGGATGTAAATAGTCAACAGGCCCAGCTGGGATAATCACTGTGCACAGCTGAACTCCACAGACAGCGGCTGTTTGGCTCAGAGAATAGTCCTGTGCAACACTCTCAGACTAATGTCCTGAAACTAATCTTTTACGCCTCTATCTACAAAATGGAGATAACAGATGACCTCATCAACTGCTGTGTAGGTAAAATGGGACCTTTGTAAAGCCCATAACCCTGAATAACAATTACCAGGAAGATGACAGCGGTTCACACATAACAGGCTGAAACACACATAAGAAGAAAAGATGTGTTCTTTCAATAGTAACAAGCAGAAAGTAGCTTAGACACACCTGCACACAATCTAGAGTGATCTCTGAACTTCAAATTATTCAATATTACCACAGGTCTATAAAACCATCCACAGACAAAAAAAAAGACAAAGCTCTAGGGACACTTCATCTGATAACACACACGGGTGCCAGCAGTACCCACAGGCCTTCATGATTGTCTGATATCAAACCATCAAAATCATCAGTTTCTATGCTTACCAAGGTGTGGGTCCAGGAGGTGGGGCTGCTCCTGGTATTTGTCCATAATTACTAAAAGGAAAATAACATGAAAATCAAATCAGGTGAGCCTTAGAAACTCTTCTATTGCCTCTCAGTAACTCTAATGGGACAGCTATCATCTTCCTAGTCCTTGTAATGCCCAGGGACACACCTGACTTCCTGCTGACAGATGCTACACAGCTGCCCAACATCTGTCAGGTTCTTGAGGACCAGTGTGACCACACCTTCCCCTCGAATCTTCTTCTCTGATGATGCTCTGATGCTCCATCTTCACTCTCTACAACTCCACCTCCCCTCCTTGTTAAGCCTTCTTCCACTTCTTCAGTCCCCCCCCAGCCCCCACTAAGCATCATGCCCTCCCATTCCAACGATCTTCAAACCAATAACTGTACAACCTCTCCAACCCTGGACACCTGCAAATTAACCTGTTTCTACCCAATCCAATGGTCTCTCTGCCTCTGCAATTCTCACCTGCCACTTCAGATCCCCTCCATAAAGCCCACCACCCTGTCTTTCCCCAAAACTAGAACGCCATCCAAACCAAAAAAAAAAAAAAAAAAGCATTAAGGAGAGAATTTTTTTAGCTAAGGAATCCATAAAGATGATTTTGTTCAAGTACAAAACTCTATTTACCGTTTTCCGTTGCTACGATAAAACTGGCCAAAACCAACTTGAGGAAGAAAGGGTTTATTTGGCTTTCACAGCCCATCACTGAGGAAAATGTAGGGATGAAATAAAGCAAATAAAGGCAGAAACTACGGAGGAGTGTTGCTTGCTTGCTCCCAGGCTCAAGCTCAACTATCTTTCTTAAACGGCCCAGACCCACAGGACAGGGTACATCCCACAGTGGGGTGGGCCGTCCTTCATCCATTAGTAATTAAGGAAATGCCGCAAAAACATGCCTAACAAGCCAATCTGATAATAGCAATTACTCGATATTTCTTCCGAGGTATGTCTACGTTTGTGTAAGGTTGACAAAAACTGTGACAGTATCCATTACAAATGACTGTAAAGGCCTACCTAAACTTGGGGGATTTAGAACCACCAAAGGAACCTAACGGCACTGTCCACTCTCCTGCCCTGCCTGGAACGGGACACTTGAGTGTGCAGACCCCTGGCCTCATAGAGGAGCCCCATAGGGGCACACACCCCATGCCAGACCACTCCTCTTTGCTAGCCACGAGCGCTCATAGATGGCAGGTTCGTCCTCAACAATTCTGTTCGTTCCCTCCCTAGCCACAGAGATCCCCCAAGTATGTTTTACTCAGATCCTGGACACCGCAGGGCAGGCATAAGGTATGGCTCCCCAAGTCCCTTCCTCCCAGATGCTCAAGCTAGAAACTCGGGGCCCCGCCCGCACCGCGGAACCGCTCCTCCGCCACCTCCCGGGCCGCGCGCTCGCTGTGCACCGCCGGCAAGCTGCGGAGCAGCTCGCGGGTCTCCGCACTCTCGCCGAACGCTTCCAGAGCGGAGGCACGGACAAGCGCATCATTCTCCACCTCCTCCTCCTCCTCCTCCTCCGCGGCGCTTGCAGCCGGCTCATTGCTCAGTACCATCTTGCCAGCAGCTTCCGTAAGAACCCTACCGGCAACCGGGAAGAAAGGAGATGCAGCACGAGAGCGGCCAGCCCCGCCCCGAGACCTTCGACCCCCAACTACGGGGCGCGCAAGCCGACAAAACAGCTCGCGCGAAGTCGGCTCGGCATGCAAATGTTTGCGTGAGTGAAGGGCAAGACTAAGAAAACTAAGTCTCCATTGACTAAAGCCTCAACAGGGAGTGGGTGGGGCCCAAAAGAGGTGGAGCCAAGGAGGGTGTGGCCGGAGGAGTGAGTCTGTCCGATCCTTACCAGGAGTCGGGCAAAGAATGGATTCGCATATTGGAAGCCTTCTGGAGTGTGTGGACAAAGAGGTTAAGGAAAGAATTGGGTTTGAAATTGGGGGCGGGAACCTGAAAGGTCTTGAGCTAGTGTGGACAGTGCAGGAAAGCCGAACCAGTAGAAAGAGCCAGAATGGAGGGGCGGTGTATGAACGCAAGGGAGGAGTGGGTTTTCAGTGTGGGGGCAAGAATAGGGCAACGATGTCTGAGCGCCTGCAGGAGTGTGTGTGTTTGTGGCGGTAGAGGCGGGGAGGGGTGCTTTAAGCGTATAGGAGGCAATGGGGTATTGCTCCAGGATGAAGGCTTTTGCCATGACTTCTCAAACATCAGCACCATCGTGCCCACCCAAAGCAGTCCTGACAAAAGGCGTGGGCTGCACACTGCTGACCCTGCGTTCACCATGCAAAGTCTCCTTCACTAAGCCTCAGGAGTTGACTGTACCAGGAGGCCACCAAACCTTAGCACAGCTAACTCCAGGATGAAAGTGCCATTCAGGCTGTAAAACTCAGCATGTAGACAACACCCGCCAGCCAAATTGAAAACAAAGATGATCCTTCAAAGTCCATCGGTCAGGAAAAGTCTCTGAATGTGCTAACTTTTTGGCTTCTCTAGTTCTGCTCCTGGGTAACTGTTGTTGATAACTGAAGTATGTCAACCCAGGATGTATTTTTTTTGTGGTTAAAAGTCCACCCTGAGAAGGCTCGTTGTTATCCTGGAATCCAGAATACCCAGTGTATAGTCACTGGCCAGCTAATAAAGACTTTCTATTGGCTTAAATCTATATCAGAGCAGTCTTCTCAGATATGTTGTGGAGTAACAAATTTGGTCCTCAAAGAGTGGAAGAAGAGAACCACAAATTGTACTCTGACCTATACACACATATTTAAGCACATGAGTACACAAAATAATGTCTACAAAAATAATAGAAAAAAGTGAGATGCTGGAGAGGGTCTGGTAGTGGTTGCAACTGAATGACCAGAGCCATAAGAGCATGGCCCTTCCTTCCCTACTCAACTGTGGTACCTGGGGCTTCAGCTGCTGAGGTGAGAGCTTGCCAGGAACAGTGATGCTGTGGTCTCAGCCTGCGCTACATATGTAGCTCCCTGGAACCTGCTGCACTGCTGTAACCTCTCGGCCTCTTGATGAATTTGTTGGAGGCTGACTCGAAATTAGCCCAGTTAGGGATCCAGTTTGACTTTTTATTAGGTCCAGACCTCTACTACCTGAGCAGCTTCCTCATCATTCCCAGGGATGGGCTTCTATACTCCCGCCCAAAGTGGTTCCAGTGGTTTAGATAGTTAAAGAGCTGGTACAGCAGCAGGCGCTTGTCGAACCCGGGAGCCTTTGGGATCTTCTGATGGTAGGCAGTGAAGAAGGATCTGGGGAACCCTCCAAACATCGATGCAATTGCCAATTCAAACTCAGAATGGCCATAGAAGGAGGCTGGATCATAAATAATGGGACCCTGGTCATCCTCAGCCACATTTCCGGACCAGAGGTCTCCATGGAGCAAGGCAGGGATGATCTCTATACCAGAAAACAGCTCTGGTATCTTCACCTAGAAGAGAAATTATTGCAAACGTGAGACTTGGAGACCCATGGGCTCATTATACAGTGCTTGGAAATAACACAGGGAACCATGGATGCATCCAGAGTCCAACCGAATAGTCTGCTAGGCTCAGTGAAGAAGCTCACCTGATTCCTGACTGTAACTTTGTCTAGCATTCTGGTCACTACCAAATGAGTCTAACAGCTTTACAGAAAACCTCAAAGTTGTTTAGGTTTTATGCTGTAGAATGTGAACTAGTTTGGTACCTATCTTCTAAACTGTGTTTTTATGTTATTACACATATGTACCTGTACCTCTTCTAGTAAATAACATTTCACCTTAGGCCAGAGGTTCTCAACCTTCCTAATGCTTTGACCTTTTAATACAGTTCCTCATGTTGTGGTGATCTCCAACCATAAAATTATTTTGTTGCTACTTCATAACTGTAATTTTGATACTATTATGAACTGTAATATAAATATATGATATGCAGGATATCTGATATTTGTCTCCTGTGAAAGGGTCCTTTGACTTCCCTGCCACCAAGGGATCACAACCCATAGGTTGAGAACCACTGCCCTAGACTGAGATGAATTGTGTTTCTAATATTTTGGAGTTCTATTTTGAAACTGATGTTGCAAGAACACAAATCTTCATTAAGGGTGGCACACTGGAGTCTTTGGCAAAGGGGAAAATGAGGGTAAGAGTGGACAAGTGAAATAATTGACATCCAGAAGCCAGAAGTCTGTCTCATCCCTCCCCTCACCTACAGGATAAGAAGGTGGTGGCTGATATCCCTACAACTTGACCAGCCCTCCCTAACATCAGTTTTTCCTATTCTGACTCAATCCTAAGAGGCCCCCACATGCATGTTGTAGGCTCCTAAGACACATCCTCTTCCCAGAGAAATAAGCACTTTGCTCACCTGTAGCCTTGACCACAGTTCTTGTGTCTCTCGGTCAGCATAGTCCTTTTCAATGAGATCCAATTGAGCTTGGAGCCGATGTCGAGTGAAAAAGGTTGGCCAGTCATCCTGCCATTCATTCACCTGAGCAACAAGAGAGGGCATGTGACTCATGGCCCCAGGACAGCTTTAGTGACCACTAAAAACACAGCAAACAGTAGTGAACCAACTGAAAATACAAGTGGAATCATGAAGCAGTTAACCCAAAAGAAGAGACATCTCGTCCAAAGCATTTAACTGGGGCCTTGCTTACAGTTCCAGAGCTCTTGTCCATTATCTTTGTGGTGGGGAACATGGTGGAATGCACAATTCTGGAGAGGAAGCTGAGAGCTACATCTTGATCCACAGGCCAAGAGAAAGACAGACTCTGGCAGGAGCTTTTGAAACTTCAAAGTCCACTCGCAGTGACATAGTTCTTCCAATTGCCTCCCAATCCTTCTAATCTTTTCAAACGATCTCACTCCCTAAGCACGTTGACTAAGCATTCAAATATTGAGCCTATGGCAGCCATTCTTATTCAGACCACTACAAGGGATAAAAGGAACTAGAATAAAAATGTAAAACAAATAATAAGGTGACCAAACACAATAAACACATAAGTGCAGAGAGTCAGAAACAAATGCTGTAGTTATATGACAGAGATTGGGCTAGAAGTACCTCAAGGATGGAATGCTTGCCTAGTCTGTATGAGTTCCAAGTTCAATACATACACACACAGAGTAAGTGACAGAGATAAACAGATTGGAACAACAAAGCAAGACCCAACTATAGACTGGAGAGGTGGTTCACAGTTAAGAGCACCTGCTGCTCTTCAAGAGAATCTGGTGTAGGTTAGTAGCACAAACACAATTGCTCACGGTCATTGGTAACTTCAGCTCCTGGGGGATCCAATGCCCTCTGCTGGTCTTTGTGAGCACTGCATGTACATCATCACATCATGCGCGCACACACACACACACACACACATACATAGGCAAATAAACACTCATACACATAAAATTTTTAAATCTTTAAAAAATAAGTTATGTTCATATAAATCAGGTTATACACAAAAACAAAAATACAATAAAAGGATAGAGAATGTACACAATTTCTCACAATAGTCAAAGGACTAATAAAAAAAGAAAAAAATGAGCGGAAATTCATGCCAGACAACACTTACGCCACAGCAAAGACTACCATCAGATACAAAGAAAATTATTTCATACTGAAAAGGTGGTCAAGTAATAAACAGGATCTACTAGTCCTGACAGGAGAGGGCATTGTTATTGTTGTTTAGGGTTTTACCTTGTATCCCAGGCTGGCTTTGAACTCCTATCTCTAACTCAAGATGCAAGGATTACAGGTACGTGCCACCACACTCTGCAATACTCCTAAATTCTAACTCTGCAACAGAGCCTTAAATACATGAAAATAAGACTGCTGGAACTGTAAGGAGAAATAGATAAATCCTCACTCACAGCCTGATAAGGTCTTAATTATGTCATCATTCTAAAATCTGTATGTTGAAGGTGACTGTTTTCAGAAATAAGGCTTTCAGCTTTTGGGAGATTGAGGTGGCGTGGGGGGTGTGGATTTTGAATTCAAGGTCAGTCTGGACATAATGTTTTTAGGAAGAAATTAGGGTTAAATGGCATAAATGTGAGGTCATAATGTAGCAGGACTAGAAGCCCTATAAAAAGAGGAAAACACCCAAGTGTGGTGACAATTCCTTTAATCCTAGAACTCAAGAGGTAGAGGCAGGCAGATCTCTGTAGTGAAATTTTTGTCTTCTTTTAAAACACAGTTGTGTTATGTGAATATGTTTCTGTTTTGATCCCAGGTGTGGGATTTGGGTTGCTTCAGTTTGTCTCCAGCCATTAACTATGATTGTCTCCTGCTCTAGGAGGGGCTTGATCTTTGCCAGCTGCAGATAGTTTAATTCTGGGGGAGTCTGGAGTGGGTATAAATGTTAGAGCTCAAAAGAGACAGAGGCACTCTGAAAAAGAAGGAGGAGGAAGAGGAGGAGGAAGAGGTGATGGTGATGATGGTGGAGGAAGTGGAGGTGGTGGAGGCTGTTGCTCCTGCTGCTGCTGCTGCTGCTTCCCTCTGCTGCTCCTGGTCGCTGCTGTTGTTGCAGTTTGACAAGAAGGTGGAGATATCCTGAAGACTAAGATTGGACTGTCCCCAAGAAACTCAATGCTCCCTAATTAACAACAAGTAGTAAAAAAGAGGTCTATGTTCCCTTTCTCCTCTAAACTTCTTTCTCTCTTACCTAGTTTTGGGAGGTTGAAAGGGATTAGGGTGGAATAAGGGTTGGAAAGAAGGGTGATAAAAGAACCCAATAAAATAGTAATACATATGTGTGTGTGTGTGTGCGCGTGCGCGCGCAGAGGCTAAAAAAATGTAAATTTGAGGCTACCCTGATCTACATATTGAGTTCCAGGCCAACAAAGACTATAGAAAGAGACTCTGTCTCAAACAAAGAAAAGAAAGGGAGGAAGGAAGGAAGGAAGGAAGGAAGGAAGGAAGGAAGGAAGGAAGGAAGGAAGGAAGGAAAAATAAAATACAGACATATACTCTCACCCAAATACAAAGCAACCAAAACTTGGTAGGTTTCACAATGTTTTAAAATACAAGCTATTAGATAAATTTTTTTGTTTGAATGGGGGATGAAACTGAGATGTGGATTAGTTGCTAAGCACAATAGACTTGCTAAATGACAGAAGCCATCTAGGAGAGACTACAGCAAGCAAGTTTACTGGAGGTAGCCCACCACTTTGCATGGCTTCAATAGGTGCACTCTAGAGAGGTACAGCCCCAGAGACTTCATCCCAGTGTTGCTTCTCACTGCTGACATTCCTTTCCTGCCATTATTACATAGCATAATGGTTCCGGGGCATCAGCCCACCCTATTGGGCAAATTTCCTGCAGATCAACATGAAGATAAACTTTCATGAATTAATGCCGTTTAGATGGATTATTTTATAGCATTTTGATTTGACTCAAATAATTTTAAGAAGAAAATTTAAGGAGATGGTTTTCGTTGTTTTGCCAGAAAGATGTAATAAAATTAGAATCAGGAATAGGATGTGCCCCCTCCTCATAGAATAGTAAGTTAAGGCTGCATAATAAAGAATACTAGGAGCTTTCATAAATTGCATTAAGAAGAGAAACAGGCAGTCAAGGAAAAACATTCCTTCTAGGTCAGGTTCAAGGATGAGGTCATAGGTGTGCACTATGATAAAACAAGGCCATGTGAAACTCTTGCTTTGAACTTATGATGAGCTTATAGAATGAAACATTGTTTTGAACTTACTATTAACATCCTTCTGTAACTCTCCTTTTGTGTAACATTTTATCTACAAGGTAACTTTATAAAGAACCTTTGTCTAAGAAGGTATAAATTGCCAGAGAGAAGAAATAAAACGTGGCTTTTGGGGCTCTGCAGCCATCAAATGTATAAATGCATATCTCTCTGTCTGTCTATTTGTACATATACTTAAGAGTTAAAAGAATTCATAGTTTCTCACTGGGCATTCTTGCAGGCCCCAGATAATTAAGTTTTGTTCCATCAGTAGTATTGAACCAATAAATTGCCTGCCACTATCAATGGGGGTTGGAGGATTGTTGGCTGCTATCGGCATGACCAGAATTGCCAACGCCATACCCCCTTTGACTACCTGCCTTGGTTAACCTTGTGAGGCCAAACCTGGCCTTTGACAGCTAAGCATGTACAGGCTCTGAGTACCATACCCACAATAGAGGGAGGGGGAATGGTTGTGTGTATTTGTGTGTCTGTGTGTCTGTGTGCCCGTGCATGCGCACAAGCACACATGCATACACACATAAAGGCCAGAGGTTGATGTAAAATCCTCCTTCGTTGCTCTCTACTTTATTGTGTGTATGCATATGTGTGTAAACATGTGCACACAGTTGTACATGCATGTTGGTGCATGTGAAAGAGGAAGATTGACGCCCTTTACCTTCCTCTACTGCTTTCCACCTTATTCTTCTGTGAGACAGGGTTTCTAGCCTGTATGGCCAGTGAGCATGCGGGATCCTCCTGTCTCAGCCCCCCTCATTTAGCATAAAAGTTACAGATGCACAGCACCATACCCACATCTACCACAATTCTGAGGATCCGAACTCACATCCTCCTGCTTGCACAGTGGGCAATTTACCAACTGATTCATCTCCCCAGCCACTCTTTACCTTATTTTTTAATACAAGGTCTCTCACTGAAACCTGAAGCTCCCTAGTTTGGCTATATTCACTGGCCAACAAGCCCCATGGATCTGGGATTACAGGGATACAACACTGTGGCCAGCATTTTTACAGAAGAGCTAGGGATCTGAACCCAAGCCCTTGTGCTTGTACGGCAAGTACTTGGTCAACTGAACCATCTCCCCAGACACTAAAAAGAGGACTTTTTGAGACAAGGACTCAACCTTGAACTCAACTATGTAGCCAAGGGTACCTACGAATTCCTAATTTTTCTTCCTCTACCTCCAAACTTCTGGGATTACAGGTATACAACATATCAGGCTCAATTTTTTAAAAATAATAATTGTCCAGGAGATGGTGGCACACACCTTTAATCAGGAGGCAGAGGCAGGCATACAAGAGTTTGAGGCCAGCCTGATCTACAAAGCAAGTTTCAGGACAGCCAAAGCTACACAGTGAAACCATGTTTATAATAATAATAGGCGGCTGGGTGGTGGTGGCTCACGCCTTTAATCCCAGCACTTGGGAGGCAGAGGATTTCTGAGTTCGAGGCCAGCCTGGTCTACAGAGTGAGTTCCAGGACAGACAGGGCTACACAGAGAAACCCTGTCTCGAAATAATAATAATAATAATAATAATAGGCATTTGACAGACATGGTGATGCACAACTGTATTCTTAGCACTTGGGAGGCAGAGGCAGAAGGATCATAGCAAGCTTGAAGCAAGCCTGATCTACATCTCAAGTTCTAAGCCAGGCAGGATTATATAGTGATACCCTGTCTCAAAGAGAAAAAACAAGGAGTGTATTGGAGAGATGGCTCAGCAGTTAAGAGCACTGGCTGCTCTTCCAGAGGTCCTGAGTTCAATTCCCAGCAGCCACAACCATCTGTAATGAGATCTGATTCCCTCTTCTGGTGTGTCTGAAGAAAGCAATGGTGTACTCATGTTAAATAAATAAATAAATAAATAAATAAATAAATAAGGAGGGGAAGACATACAGTTAGCAAATGTGCATTTATTGATCATTTGTCATGGCGAAAATACAAAATGGAATCTCAGAGTGAACACTTTCCTCCAGCTGGGATGGCTTCAACTAAAAACAAACAACTTCAGAAAATATTCAGTACACATCAGAGTAGGAAAAACTGGAACTCTTATATCAGTTAGTGGGAATGTAACTGGTACAACTTCTTTGGAAGCATGGGGCAGTTTCTTTTTTATTATTGTTTTAAGGTTTTTTTTTTAAATTGTGTGTGTGTGTGTGTCTCTGTGAGAGTACAAAAAGAAGGCCTCAGATCTCCTGAAAATGGAATGACAAGTGATCATGAGCTGCTGGGAACTGAACTCAGGTCCTCTGTAAGAAGCAGCGTGGGCCACCCCTCAGCCCCATGTGACAGTTTCTGAAAACTTAGGTAAGAACCTACTGTATGACCCAGGTTTTCCATCTCAGGTCTCATACAGTCAACCAAGATCAAATACTTGTATGCAAAGGTTCATAGCAGCTTTATTTGTAAGAATAGAAGCTAGAAACAACCCAGAAATCCATCAACAGATGGATGGATAGACAGAGACCATGGTTTGTCCATACAGTGGAATGGACTTTTGACACATGTGACGAGAATAGATGTTCTGTAAAAATATCAAAAGATTTGACATGGACACATATCAGAACAACTATACTGAGTAAAATAGGTGAAGGGCAAAATAGGTGAAGGGCAGACATACTATATTATATTCATATAAAACTTCACAAAACACAAGCCAATCTACAGTGATGGAGTAGACATGTGGTGACCCAGGTACAGGGATGGGTTACAGGAAGGGGCTGTAAAAGACATGAGGAAGGGTCAGTGTGCTCGTTCTCAGCTGCAGTGAAAAATTTTGTGGCTGGCTGTCCACGTTATCAAACTATACCTGAAACAGGTGTAATTTGTGTCACCTATGCTCCCATAGAGATGGACATGAGCTGAGGTTATTCCAAAGGCTGCTCTGAGAAACCCTCAAGGCAGAGCTTTTGGAGCATTCTGAACCTGGCAGACAGCCTGTATAGTTCTAGTCATTCTCCTCCTCCTGGAGTCTCTCTTGGCACTGCAGTTACTTAGCCCAGGGTTTACTCTCTAGTTCTAGGTGCACCACAAGAGACCCTTCACCCCAGCCTGGCAAGCTCCCCAAGCACTGAGGTCCACCATCAGGCATCCCACCATTCCTATTTACCTGCAAGGCTCCCAGTGCCTGGGGGCTCTCCTCTTGCCAAAAGGATGACAAGATCACAAAAGATAATTTCCTGTTGGCTAGCACTGGAAGCTCTCAGTCTTGCCACTTAGGTGGTAGGGCTATGATTCCCAAGGCCACAGAGGCATATGGCTTTCCTGCTGAGCTACTAAAGGCAGGTGACACCTGAGCATAAGAACCAAGGGCAGCATTGTATAATGGTCAGAGCCCATCTCTGAAGCCAGACTGAATGTCAAGTTCTGTTCCTCCACTCACTGGCTGCAAGATCTCTGGGAATGTTTTTTAGTCTCAGAGCATCTGTTTCTTCTTCTCTAAGGTGGATCGGTGACATCGCCTACTTCACCGCCAACTGTGGCAACTGGTAAGCTGAGTCAGACAAAAGGCTTGGGATGTGGCTTAGTTCTTAGCAGGAATACAACCCACGAATTCCCCAGCCAACTGGACTGGTGCTAAATAGAACTGAATTCTGGAGGGTCTAAGAAGTCTACCTTCTGTGGTTTCCCACCATGACTGCAACACCCCTCAAGGGCCCACTCAGCCCAGCTAGGGACTAGGATGCCTCACAGCTCGGGGATGGTTGGAGGCATTACATAAAGAACAATTTTGTTGTTACTCAGAGTAGGTGGACCAGGACTCTGATTTCCTCCTGACCAGTTGCCTCAGGATGGCAGAGTCTGAGGGGAACTCAGAGACCCTCCATTTCTCTCATCGGCTCCATTTTTTATCTGCTTCATATACAAGTTCTGGAGAGTATTTCCTTTCTTAACTCATGAATATTTGAGAAAAACACTATGCTTCATCATCCAAATCTTTAAAGACCACCGCCATGAGAAGCCCTTAAATTCAACATGTAACTCAAGACAACAAACCATGCTTGTCTATGGTAACAGAGGCCATGCTAGTTCAGGAAGTTGTGAATTCTGGTCTAAATTTGATCCAACCATACAGTGAAATATTACTCTACCACAAAAGAAATATTCTTACACATGCCACATGTAGATTAACCTCAGTAAAAGAGGCTGGACACAGGTCACGTGTTGTTATACGTCACCAACATAAAGTGTCCAGAACAGGCAAAACCACAGAGATGGTGAGATTTGTGATTTCCAGGGGCTAAGGAAAGGGGAGTAACTGCTAATGGGTGTTACCTTTGGTGATAAAAAATATTCTGGAATGAAACCTAATAATAAATCTATACCCATATCATCTGAACACACTTGACCTCATCGGACCTTAGAGGTTAAGCAATCAGGTCTGATTAGAACTTGGCTACAAGACAGTGGTGATATTTGCATTAAAACTGTGCTTGTACTAAAAACCATTGGATGGTACACTTTAAAATGGAGAGTGTTGTGTTACATGAATCACACCTCAATTATATCTCAATAAGACAGCCCTAGGAGAGAACCTGCAAGGTAAGGGCTGGACCCTTAGCTTTGTCCAGTCTACACTCTTCAGATTCTTAAACCGGCCAGGTTCCCTCCCACACCATGGCCTTTGCATCACTCTTGTGCCTGCCTGGAACACTGACCAGTGGACTGCAGTGTCTACTCCCTCCAAGCTTGGCTCAAGTAGCCTTCCCATCAGTTCTCCATCCTAAGTGGCACACAAGGGGTCAGTGGCCAGCACCAGAGCTTCAGGAATGGTCATCGTTAAATGGGGATGTCCCCACTCTGACACTCACCTGTGGGATGAAGCCACAGCACGTCACTGTGTGAAAGCCAAACTTGGTCACACCCTGGGGCTCAGCTTCCTCAGCCCCACAGCCTGTCAACAGAAATCTTGATCTCATGAAACTACTCATCTTTCACGGAAACCAGATCTTGGGAGAATGTCTGGATGGGTACACACATAGCTCAAACACAGGTAATCTGAGGGCTCACTACACATAGCAGTGACTAGCCAGCACACGGACTTGCCAGGACTTTGAACTCTAGCCAATGAATGGACAGACTGCAGGGCTGGTTGGTCAGGAGTCCATTCTATTCATTTACCAGCTCTGTTAAATTGCTTAATCATCTAATTTTCACAGTGTACTTAGGGTTCAGAGTTAAAAGCACTTGCTGCTCTTCTAAAGGTTCCCAGCACCCAGGTTGAACAGTGTACAACTGCCTGCAACTCCTCCAAAGGATCAGATGTCCACTTCTAGCTTCAGCAAGTACCTACTCTTCCTCCCTCCCTCCCTCCCTCTCTGTCTCCCTCTCCCTCTCCCCCCTCTCTCTTTCACACACACACACACACACACGCACACGCACACACACACACGCATACACATGAATTTTTAAAAGTTGTTTAATGCACTGTAAAGGGAGCGGGCATACCATTCAACACATTACTGAAGTGCCACCAAGAAGCATCACAAATTCCCATCTAAGATAGCTGATGGGCTGGGCCCAGCTTAAAACAAAACAAAACAAAACAAAACAAAACAAAACAAAACAAAACAAAAAGGAACTGGACTTACCCACTGTTTTCTGCTGAGCCTTGGACTTCTCCCTGAGCTTCTGGTTGTAAAGGTGCAAATCTGCCATCTGTTCCCCTAGCTTTGATGCCTGACTGAGGAAATAAGGCAGCAGCAATTACAACAGCAAACATGTAACACCACACAGCATGCTCTGCTTCTAGAGATGTTTTAAATGCTCTAAGGGTACTCTAAACGGTACAATAATAAACCCTTTCTTAAAGAGAAAAAAAACCTAAAGTATTGTAAGGGCCCTTGTTTTCTCTAGCATCTCAGCAGCTGCTGGCCATGTAGCACAAAGACTCAATCACTGAGTAAAAAAAACCTCAGCTCTCAACTTTAACAAGGAATATAGGAGAGACCCTGAGACCGAAGTCACACTGAGATATGAGCTGTGGCATCTCCCTGCTAATAAGATTCCGATGCCTTCTTTACCAGTTTGTCCTTCAATATTTTATACAATAAACATGCATGACTGTAATAGAGAAAAAGATTAAGCTCCCAGATAACCGATCACCCTCCCTAAGCTCAAACTGGATTAGTAGACTACATAGCATAAAGCGAGGGACTTGTTCAAATACTTATTTTATGCGGCTTCATCACAACTGAAACATCCAAACCAAAATGAACAAACAAACAAAAAAACCGCAATTATCTTTGTCTTAAGAATGGACTCTGAGTGCTGGAGTCATGGCTTAGCAGTTCAGAGCACTGGCTGCTTTTCCAGAGGAGCTGGGTTCGAGTCCCAGGATCCACAGAATGGCTCACACCTTCTGTAAATTCAGATCCAAGGGATCCAACCCCCTCTTCTGGTCACTGAGGGTAGTATACAAATATGGTGCACAAACATACATGCAGCCGAAGCACCCACACACATGAAATAATTTTTAGTTTTAATAGAGAAAGACAAAGTTGGCTTTGTTACTCTTGGGATAGTTGAAGAATTAAGAGAAGCTTCACTTTCAGGATCTCAGGTCTAATAAAAGAAACCCAAAACAGAATGGACTCCAGGGACTGGAACTGTAGAGATGGCTCATCAGTCAAGAGCACCTACAGAAGACCTAGGTTCCCAGTACCTACATAGCAGCTCAAAAACATGGTCACCAGACATGCACATGGTGCACATACATGCTGGCAAACATATCTATATCTATATCTATATCTATATCTATATATATATATATATATATATATATATATATATATATATATAATAAAAATAAGTCTATATATATACATATATAGTAAATATATACATATGTAATAACAATAAATCTTTAAAAACCGAACTCTGACAGGCATGGTAACACATGCCCTTAATCCCAGCACTTGAAAAACAGAGGCCAGCATGCTATACAGTGAGTTCCAGGCTAGTCAGGACTACATTGTGAGACTTAAAAAAAAAAGTCTCTGGCAACTGGATTAAGTTATGTAAGCAGCTCAACAGAAAACGCTCACTAGTGTTTTCTCTCTCTGCCTCTCTCTCTCTCTCTCTCTCTCTCTCTCTCTCTCTCTCTCTCTCTGTTTGTGTGTGTCCGTCCATTTCTGCCATTTCCGTCTCAGCAAGGCTGCTTGCTCCCTTGCTACCTAGTATTCTCTTTCTCCCCTTGCTCTCTCTCACTCTCTTCCTCTTTTTTCTCTCTCCTTCTCCCTCTCTTTCCATTTCTCTCCCTCTTTCTCTCTCTCTCTCTCTCTCTCTCTCTCTCTCTCTCTCTCCCTGTCTTCTCTATTTCTGTGACTCTCATTCTGTCTTGTGTCTCTGTCTGTTCCTGCCTCCTTCTGTGTACATGCGCCTTTCTCTCTTTCTGTACATGTCTCCCTGAATTTATGCCAGTCTCTCCCTATCTTTGCAGGTGCACATGGCTCTCTCCCTCCCCATGCACACAAATGCACTCACCTGCTAAGGCTCTTCATCTTCAAGTGCTCCATCACAAAGACAGCCCCACCTCCTGGCAGGTCAATCACCTTCATGGGCTTAGGGACCCGCACCAAGCCAGTGTTGCGGAGGGCCTCCAGGCTGGCCAGCTCTCCCTCAAACATCTGCCGGGCCTGCATCCAAATGCCATGAGCTCTGTCAGCTCTCCAAACCTGGACCCTAACAGGGACCTTGCTAGCCAGACCAAAGTACTCATGGACCTTGACACAAGCCAGAAGACCAAGTGCCTTCCATTACTGAAAAATATTACATCCATCCCTCGAGGCCAGGGTTTAAAAGAGATCCCTTCATGTAAGACAGAACTGAAAAGACAAGCCTGATGCCAGAATTCAAAGGATCTATGGGAAGACCCCTACAACAAAGCCTTGCTGTAGAAGATGCACAGGTCACAAGGGGATGCAAAGGGGGGATGGGAGGAATGGGCACAAGTGAAGTGTGAGCCAACAAAAAGTCTGAGGCTGGGTCTGAATCCTCTAAGGTACTGTTTTCCTTCCTGCCTCCAAGTCGGGGCAGGCAGCCTTAGGCATGGTAGAAGTTACCTGGGATCCTATTTGAGTCAGAGAAGGCAGAGTGGTGAGGTCAGAAGGGCCAGGCTCAGTTCTAGCAAGGACTAGAGAAGCTACAAAAGAATCATATACCCAGCTTGTCCATAAGGCCTTTGCTGGGACCCAGAAGCTTGATTCTAAGCTATTTCTACAAATATTCCCATTTATTTTTAGGCAAACTTTCATATTGTTCGCCATTGATTAAAAACATGCATTTTATTTACTTATTTATTTGTGAACCCAGGAGACTGTTCACACTAGGCAAATGCTCTATTGTGAATGATATCCTCAGCCCCACAAATGCATTTATTCATGGGGTTTGTGAATACTTCTTACATATAGAATCATCCATTTTTAAAAAATTAAAAGTAGATGGCTGTGGGTAAGAGCATTCAAGCCTAATCACACAATTTTGATCTCCAGAGCTCACATAAAAATCCAGATGTGGTAGTGTGCATCTGTAATCCCAGCCCTCCCACCACATGATGGGAGACAGGCAATCTGCTGGAATCTTTCAGGCCAGCTAGCCTAGAGCATGCTGTGTGGCAACAGAAACAAGAAAAACCTTGCCACAAAATAAGGCGGAAGGACAGAGCCAACTCCCAGAAAGGTATCCACTGACTTCTATGCACGTCATGGATGTGCAAACCAGAGCTTTTATGCACATACATACACACAAAATAAATCGAATGTTTTTAATTAAAAAATGAAACTTGAAGCCAAAACATTTATTATCACACATGAAAATCATTCTTCCCCTTTAATTCATTTCCAAGGGGGAAAGTCAGACGGGTACACTCAAATTGCCAACCTGCACTTGGAACCAAGAGGCACGTGCTGGGCATCCTGTTCTGGGAGAGCATTTGCAAACTTCAGCCATGCTTGTAGGGTAAACCTCCAAACCAGGTCAACAGTGCACAGAAAGCAGGGTGATGCTACCCTTCACCATCTCTAATGATGCCAGGAGGGACTGAGAAGGGCTACCCTAGGATTCTCTTCTTCCCCACAGCAGTCCTAGATACTACCTCCACTATCCAGAACTACTCCCCACAGAGCATAGAACCTCTGGAGTCCTCCCCCCACAGAAGGGGGAGCACCGTCACAGCTTGCCCTCAGGGACTCTAGCTAACAGACTTCAGTTGTCTTACCGTTTTCCATGCATTCTTTTGTTGTTGTTAGTTTGTTTTTGTTTTTGAGACAGCTTCTCCTCATATAACCCAGGCTGACATAGAACTCACCATCCTCCTGCCTCAGCCTCCTAAGTACTAGGGTGAGAGGGTATAGATGTATGCCTGGCTCTATACATTCTTAATCGGGAATATCTTAAACGTCCTAGAAACCAACAGAGCCCGTGAGAAGGCTGGTCCTAGCCTAGCCCTGGGAATCCTGTCTCTTCACCTGTTGGGAGAATGCAGAAGCTGAGGTCAGAGCATAGGCCAGACATGGGCAGAAGCAGCTTACAGCTGAGACTCAGCTCCCCCACGGCCAGTGATTACAGAAAATTTAAAGCTCCTGTGTGGGAGCAAAAGCAAGAAAGTAATCATGCAGCAAAGATAAATCCTCTGGTCCCAAGAGGAAGCAAGCCTGCCTGCAAATTCTGGCTGATCCCTCAGCAGAGGGTAAGGACACCAGGTCTAGTTCCCCCACCACTTCCCAGAATCGTGCATTCCTCTTTCCCCTTCCCAGATTTTATCCTTGTACACCCGGCAGCGCACCTGCGTCCTGCGGTTGACCTTCACAAACACGGGGCCACTGTCAGTGTAGTAGGCATAGCCCTCGCTGATGCAGCCCCCTCTGGAACTCCCAAAGGCCCGCAGTGTCCTGGTGTGAAGCTCGGCGCGCAGTAGCTGCTCCATGGAGAGTTGAGAACCAGAATGCCGGCAAGATGACGCAGAGGAGGGGGGTTCGGGGACCAGAAGGAAACAAGCGGCGGGCGGGTCGGGGGGCGGGGCATAGCGCTGTCAAAACACTGTCTGAACGGCCTACTGGCTCCTAGCTAGCTGGGGTGCGCGCTATCCCTGCATGCTTCTGGGGCACCAGGGCTGGTGTGGGAGGAGGGAGAGAGAGAGAGAGAGAGGAATTGGGCTAGACATTTATTTCTCTCTCCAAGTCAATCTCCACCCGGGGCTGCTGTGGGAGAAGGAGGAATGCAAAAGCTCTAGACACCCTCCTACGAGGCTCACTCCAGAATTTCTATTCCAACTCACCCTAGAAAAAACGGGATCCCAGACCTGGTCCTGAGTGTTCTTTAAAGCCATGAGACGGAAAGGGAGTGCCCTCACAGCAAGCATGTGAAGTCCCAGCACATCTGCACCACCTGGGGTCCACCCTAGGCCCTGTGCTCTCTGCTCAACTGGGAGAGTCAGAAGTGAGGACAGGAAGATTTGGGTCAGGGCTTCTTTATCCCTGCAACACAAGGCATAGCCTAGAGACTCAGATATCCCATGGAGAAGCTCTCGATGTCCAGATAAGGGTGGAGTCCTAGCCAGGGGGGTGCCCTGGTTAGATCCTAGCGGCACCTTTTAATACCACAGGGCTGGGTGATAGAGGCTACTCTGGGAGTTGTGATAGCAACAGCCTACTCCACCCAGGCTAGGTGGGACTCTGGATCTTGGACAGCCATGATAGGAAAGCAGCAGACATATATGCTCATGGGTACATGGGCACACACACACACATATAAGAACACATCCACAGACTGACATAGGAGACAGTCTGTGCTAACCCTCAAGTGTTTTAGGAGAGGTTGCCTCAAATCCCAGCCCCTACCATGAGCTGCTGGTCCCTCTCCTGTACTGTAATGTGTCCAGCTGACTATAAAGGGACTAGGGAGATTAGTAGGGTGGATGGTCCATTGCTGAGCTTTCAGTATGTGCTAGGGCACAAGTGAATGTCAGCTAAATTCACAAATATCCTATGAAAGGATTCTGTAATTAGTTCCTGCCTTCTCTATGACAAAACTAAAGTATAGAGGAGTTAACTTACACCAGACCCAGTGCTGAGACATAGCTCATAATATATGCAAACAAGTCTGGTTTGGGGCTCCATCCTGTGAATAGTCTCAGGTCCTAGTGGGACAAGACTCTTCCCAGCATGTCATAGAAAACCTGGCTGCTCAATGTTTTTCTTGTGGCCTTCCAGCTGACAGCTCTACAACTGTTCCTGTATCCGCCAACCTCACATTAAGATGACTCCCAAAGCACCTGAAGAGATAACGTATGCATGGGGTTGCCGTGAACATGCCTATTTGAGGAGCTCCATCATACCTCAGAGGGGCAAAACCTGTCAGTGCTGGTCATCCTCATGGTCCTTGTGACCTGTCCCTGGCTCTAACTGAGACTGGGTTCTCTGAAGGCTCTTGCGTAACTCCTGTATATGGCTGGCACCTATGTGGGATGATTGGAACCTGGGCTTAGCAGACACTGTCAAGCAAGGAACACTGATGTGCTCTCCTAAGGTGGCTTGATCATTCCCAATCATGGAGGCCATCCCTGGCTCCAGAGCCAGGGATCCACCCCAAGGGCCTTTTCTAACCTGGTTCTAAAGCCAAACACCATTTTCATGTCTTCCCTCTGTGCTGGGTCTTAACATGGCTCCAGAGACTGACCTAATTAGGGTAGTGAGGGAAAGAAGAAAAACCATGGACACACAGAAAAACTGGGAAGGGTGTACTGGGCTCTCTGATGGAGAAGCTTCAAGATCCCAGAATATCAATGTGTTTATTATTTACAACTGAACGAGTGGGCAGGGTTGTGGTATGCATCTAAATCAAGGTGGCGGGCTTAACTGATCTCAGTAGGAGCAGTCTCTGTGGGGAGCAGTATTCAGGAAGTAATATCTGGGAGGGAAGGGCTACAGTGGACATTTTCTGCATGCACCATTGACGTTCACACTCAGACCAGAGGTTTGTTATCTCTCTGTGTCACCAAATTCTCATGGATCTGAGGCTTTGGAGTTGATCTTGCAGGCTCATGTCAAAATCAAACCCCTCAGGCCTTCTCTGCTTGCCTCACTACTGGCTATCGTTCTTCAAGGCCATGCTAAGTAAAGGGACTTGACAGCATGGAAACGTCACTACAAAAAACAGGCAGAACAACCATTTATAGGAAATGTGACTGGTATCTCCATGTGGAGCCCCTCCTACCACTGCACCTTAACATGAAGCATTGGCAGTCTATTCAGAAACTTCTTTGTAATTGCCTGGCAAACTGACTATGAGTCTCAGGTTGGTCAGACCATTCTCTTTCAGACTAAGAAGGCTCCATTGCTTGCCAGCTTCTTTAAGTGTTGGGAAGTTTGAGGTGTGTGGGTTCTTTGTAGGATCTGCCTTCTCTCTGGAGGGTTCTAAGCTATTCTGTGTAACTGGTGTCTAAAAAAAGTCCCAGGGATGTATTTCAGGGGAATGTGTCATCAGTTTCTGGACAGAGTGTTGGGTCATCTCACAGCCCCTTAGACTTTCCTTCACGAGGGACACAGCACATTATGATTACAATGAGAGACTCACAGAAAGAACCTGTGAGACAGGCAATGAGTGGGTAGGGGAGGCTATAAAGAGGCATTGACAATTCAGAGGCAAGATGGTTGGGATACTAAGTCTCTTAAAATAGTATTAGGGTCAATTGTGTGAGTGTGAATGACAACATTGTAAACAAAAACAGACATCAAACTAGAAAGGAGGTAAAGAGAGGGCTGAGGCAGACCAGGAATTCAAGGCCAGCATAGGCTACATGAGATCCCATGGTGGCTTGAATGAAAATGTCTCCCTTAGCTCAGATGTTTGAATATTCGGTCACCAGTTGGTAGTGCTCTTTGGGTAGGTTTAGGAGGTATGGCCCTGCTAAAGGAAGTAAGTTCTGGGGGTGGGCTCTGAGGTAGGAAAGCTACGGGCCATCCCAGGCTCACTCTCTGTGCCTTGGGCTTACAGTTTGAGATGTGAGCTCTCGGCTTCCAGCTTGAGCCAAGTCTGTCACCTGCTACCATGTGGTTCCCTCCACATGAGACCCTGACTCTCTGTAATTGCAAACCTAAATCAAGTCTTCCTTCTATAAGTTTCCTTGGCCATGATGTTTTATCACACCAATAGAAAAATAACTAATACAATCTCCTTTCAAAAAAAAGAATAGTTCTACCTATTTATTATAACTATATAGCATTGCAATGTAAGTTTGAATGTAATTGGCCCCCATGGGCCCATAGGAAGTGGCATTATTAGGTGTGACCTTGTTGGAGTGTGTCACTGTGGAGGTGGACTTTGAGGTCTTATATATGCTTAAGCAACACCCAGTGGGACAGCCCCCTTCTGCTGCCTTTGGGTCAAGATGTAGAACTCATGGCTCCTCCAGCACCATGTCTGCATGTCTGCCTGCATGCTGCCATCTTCCCGCCATAATGATAATGGACTGAACCTCTGAGGCTGTAAACTAGCCCCAATCAAATGTTCTCCTTTACAAGAGTTGCTGTGGTCGTGATGTCTCTTCACAGCAATGAAACCCTAAGTAAGACACGATGTTTTCTGGCAAACAGCTAAGATAAATGTTGAGTACATAAATGCGGAAATATACTAGTTTTAAGGATCACTGAAACAACTACAATTTTATTTAAGTTTTTAGGCAAAAAGATTTACTAATATCAATGCCATTCATGAAATTTCCCATTTCTACAATGTTGAAATAGAAAAAAATATTAATCTAATGCTCATATGTTGCAAAGGAATGACAACTTTAGAAATTAGAACAAAGCCAGATGGTGGTGGTGCACACCTTTAATCCCAGCGTTTGGGAGACAGAGGCAAGTGGATCTCCAAGTTCGAGACCAGCCTGGTCACAAAGCAAGTTCCAGGACAGCCAGGTTTACATAGAGAAACCCTGTCTTGTAAAACAAACAAACCAAAAGAAAAAAAAAGGAATGAAAGAAGGCAAGAAAGAAACAAAGATAAGAGAGCACAAAGTTGGTACAACAGGAGTATTTTCAGGCTCCTAAATTGAGACCAAGTTAGTTACCCATAAGGTTGGTCAGTCCCCAAACCAATCTCCAGACTACTCAGCTTATAGCAGGGTCCAGAAGTGCTACATAAGCAAATGGAACGTCATTGATTTTAGAGTTGGTCATTATTTAAGTCTTCTCATAAGATGACTCCGTGTCTAGATCAAGTCCAACCATCACAAAGCATCACCATGAATAGCTCAGAAATGTTGACAATGTGTGAGGAAGAGATGGGAGGTGGACACATCAGCCACTTCCCTGCAGGGTGAACTCCCTTCACCACACCAACAGTCACTCACTGTTTTCTACCTTGGCAATGGAGTATGGCTCACTATACCTAAACTTCAGTGCGTCTGTTCATATCACCAGTGAGGCCTAATCTAGCCAGGCAGTCTTACAAAGTACACAACAACAGAATTACATAACCTTTCCTCTGAGGGAACCCATATTTCACAGTTTACAGCCCATAGAATCAACTGACTGGTACTCGGGGGCTTGAGGTGATCAGGAGCCTGTAGGGCTCTGACCTAGGTCCTCTGCATGTATGTTATGGCTGAGAAGCTTGGAGTTTGTGTGGGAATCCTAACAATGGGAAGGGAAGGTGTCCCCGACTCTTTTGCCTACTGTGTGACCCGTTCCCTCCTTCTGGGTTGCCTCATCCAGCCTTGATGTGATGTTATGTGCCTGGTCTTACTGTAGCTTGTTATACTCTGCTTGGTTGATCCCTGGGGGGTGTGGCAGAGGAGATTCTGAGGAGGAGAAACTGCAGTCAGGACGTAATATGTGAGAAAATAGGAAAAAGAAGGGAGGAAGAAAAGAAAGAAAGAAACAGGGGATCTTAAGCAAGTGCTGCCATGGAATAAATAGGGGGAATTCATGAGGAAGGGGACTGTGGAGACTCATGAGCTCCTTGGCCAAATAGTTGGGATCAGGTCACCTGACGCCGAGGCACTTCCCTCAGTTCACAGTGAGATGCTTAGGATGGATGGTAGGACTTGATCTAGATGTAGAGTCATCTTATTAGGAGACCCAGCACACCCGTAAGAGACTCTTCCCTCTGGTGGGAAGCCAGTTCATTTGCTGAGATTCCTCATTATGTTTAGAGAGGATCCTCTGTACCCAGATCCAAAATGATTCCAGTGGTTCAGATAGTGAAAGAGCTGATACAACTGCAAGCGCTTCTCAAATCCTGGGGTTTTAGGGATTTTGCTATGGTACGCGGAGTAAAAGGAGTTACTGAAGCCTCCGAACATGCCGGCGATTGCCAGCTCATATTCTGAGTGGCCATAGAAGGATGCTGGATCAAAAATGATGGGCCCAGAGGAATCTTCTGCTACATTCCCTCCCCAGAGGTCTCCATGAAGTAAGGAGGGCACAATTTCCAGGTCACGGAACAGGTCAGGAATCTTCAACTGCAGGGAAGAAGATGGAGCCTTAAACAAAGTGGCCAACCATACGGAGGTGTAGGTGCTTTCCTAAGTGCCAATGCACTTATCTGAGCAGGTATTCAAATGTGCCTGACTTGGAGAGAGAAGATGGGGACACTGACAAGCACTATGCTTCCTATCAGAAAGGAAGCCTATCCATCCCGGCCTTGCTGCCTCCCCTCTATCAGGGCTCAGAGGGACATGCTGTGGGCACTGGGCATGTAGCAGAGGCCCTGCTCACCTGCAGAGCAGACCAGAGCTCAAGAGCTTCCCGGTCCCCAGACTTCTTCTCCACCATGTCCATCTGGGGCTGAATGCGCTGCCTTGCATAGAATGTGACCCAATCCTTTTGCCAGTCATTTACCTGCACAGGTTACAGTAAAGGAGAAAGCAAACTTTATCAGAAAAACATCAGAACTGAAGGAGGCTTAAGTGCCCAGAAACCCCAAAGTAGAACAGGCTACCAGAAGCATGAAGAGGGGTAGCAGCTACAGGAGGTTTAAGAGGTGAGGGGTGACCAGGCAACATGAGGCCAGGTCCTGTCCCAGGAGGAATGGTAAGCAGGGTATGCCACATGACCACTTGCAGCCTTCCAAGCCTGAAGACCAACTAAAGCAATTTAATTAGAGTAACTGTGGAATAAAGGCCAGAGCTGGCCGACCCTCTGGATCTCATGGCTTCTTTCCAATCATCTTCCAGCAACCACCTGGCCACATTTTACCTTGTCCTAGGACTGAGGAGAGAAGTCATATGGAGCCTCTTTCAAAAGAACTCCCAAGGAAAGACATCCAGGGCCATGGGTGCTTCCCACTCAGGAAGGAAGGAAGGTAGATACGTGAGAGTAATTCAGCTCAGAGTAGGACATGACACAGGAGGACGAAACACTACACATAAGCACTCATGTGCATGTGCATATATCTGCATGTGAATGCACATGCATCATGAGTTACAGGCAAGAGAGGAAGGGCCAATACCAGCTGACACACACCCTAAACACATAGGACCTGAAAACCCCATAGGAGGCACGTTTATATATAACTTCCTACACATGTCTAAATCTATGGCCCCTGTGCCTACCATAAAACATCTACAAGTTTCTAGATTCTGCATTCACTCATCTTGGCAAAGAGCTTTCCTATTTGTTACCGTGATAAAACCAGCCCAGGGTTTTTGTTGTTTTTTTTTTTTTAATCTTATGGTTCCAGGTTATATTCCATCATTTCAGGAACGCAGGCCAACCCAATTCAGGTAATTCCTCACTATGACTTTCTAACCAGGTGATTTCAGGCAGGTATTTTTTTGTTTGTTTGTTTTTGTTTTTTAAGACAGGGTTTCTCTGTGTAGCCCTGGCTGTTCTGGAACTTACTATGTAGACCAGGTTGGCCTCAAACTCACAAAGATCCGCCTGCCTTTGCCTCCTGAGTGCTGGGACTCAAGGCATGCGCCACCACACCAGCTTCCCAGGTGATCCTAGATTGTATCAAGTTGACAATTAAAACTAGCCATCACAACTGTCATCCTACGTACTTCATATCTGCTGGGCATCAGGCAATATGCTCTAGGCAGAAACTCGCAGGGAAACAGACTTAAAACCACGGACATGAAAGGTATAATACCCTGTCATTGTGCTCTCTTTGAGAGTTTAATAGTTCAGTATCCACAGGGGAGTGGGCCCAACACCTCCACTCATAGGAAAGTCCTCAGATGGTCAAGTTCTTAAATAAACAATATACTTTGCATAGAACCCACACGGTGCTGCCATAGACTTAAATCATCTTCACATTACTTATAATATCTATATGATGAGATAACTCAGCAGTTAACAGGGCTTGCTGCTCTTGTAGAGGACCCAGCACCCATGGCTGGCTACTCACAGCCACCTGGGACTCCAGCTCCAGAGGATCTAATTCCTTCATCTGGCCTCAGCAAGCATCTACATATACACATGTGTGTGCTTGTGTGTGTGTTTATGTATGTATGTATATATATATCTTTAAAAAGAAGTTGGGCATGGTGGCACACATGTTTAATACCAGGAATTGGGAGGCAGAACAGGCAGATCTCTGAGTTTGAAGCCATCTGGCCTACATACTGAGTTCCAGGCCTGCTAAGGTTACATAATGAGACCTTGTTTTAAAAATAAATACGTAAATAAAATAAATAATAAAAATAAGCAAAGTAAAATAAAAGCTACAAATTTTCTAATTTTTAACCTCTCCTTGAAGTCCAGCATCCTAACTTGCTGTTTCTTCTGTCCGATTTTCCATCTTAATCTAATATTAAGTTTATTTACTTCATGTCAACTTCTTAAAAATTATCAGGGAAAAAAAAGGGTGCAAAGAGTTACAAAATCTCACAGAAAGGGAATACGGTAATTTCCCCACTGTGTCTCAACAGCCAGTTTGACTGTGAAATGGAGGTGAGCTCTGTGCCACTCACCTGGGGGAGGTATCCACAGCACGTCACTACATCAAACCCAAACTGGTCCACATACTGCTGCTCGGCCTGTCCACCTCCTTTCCCTTTCATGAAAAAGGAAACAAAGGAAAGTGACAGTTTGTCCCCTTGTTCTAGGAGACCCTCGGGTCCACTCTTGCAGCTCAGAATGGTTGTTTTGCAATCAATATCCCCTTACCCTCCTAATGCTTGCATTCATAAATAAGCAAGGCCCCCAGGTCACCCAGAACAGTGTCTGCTTTAGCAGACACAATAATCAAGGCACTAGCTATTCTAGAAGCAGAACCAAGTACCAGAGGATGCATGGGGATGGAGGATTCATAACAATGTCAAAATAAGTTAAGAACATTAATTTCTCTAGAGAGGAAAAATATCAACCCTATATCAGGAAAGGATGCCTTTCGGTGGCAATGTTCTTCCAGTTTTGACAGATAAAATTCTTATGCTTTGAAATGGCCTCAACTTCATGTATCTGCCCCAAATTAAGAAAATCCCAATCACAGGAATTCCATGCAACCTGGAAGCAATCGGTCTTAAAGCCAGTTTGACAGAGCCTATTAGCTAATCCTCACAGGACAAGAAAGCCTGATGGTACTACCAGTATATTATCACAGGATGGACAGGCTACCGGGACCCTTCAGCAGAACTATACACAGGAGATTCTGGATTACCTGCTTTCTGACTATCAGCTATTCTGTCTTACAGAGTCAGCACATGAGGTACATATGGATTATCAACTGTCAGCTGCTAGCACCACACTGTGTTCTAGATGGGTGGCATTATGGCTGTCGTTCTGAGCCTCTAGAATGCTGTGTACATAGAAGAGAAGACAGCGTGTTTAAAGGAGTCACTTTGTATTGAAAGCCAAAACAACTTTGATTAGACTCCCTTCTGGAGAGTAAGACATAAAACAACCATAATATCACGTGGTTCGGGTACATCAATATTTCTTCTTTTTTCAGTATGTCTAGGATGCACTGTACCCATCATACCCATGGTGTTCACTGCACTGCAAATGTGAAGCCTTGGGATGGTCACCCTTTGCTTTGGCATCAGCACAGGCTACAGCATTACCCCATCCCTGAGCCCTCTTCCAGACAGGGTCCCTTAGGACTCACACAGCCCCTTACCCACAGTGCCAGCCTCCTTCAGGAGCCTCTCTCCAAGCTTCCTGTTCTCAAGGTGTAGATCTGCAAGCTGGGTCCCAAGCTTGGCAGCATGACTAAAATCAAAACACAGGAACTGAACAGATGACACACAGATAGCAGATCCATCTGAAAGGTCTCAAGACATGTAAGGCAAGTCAAACATGGAGCGTAAAGTTCATTCTACTGAAATAAGAGGGAAAACTGGGTATGGTGGCACACAACAAGAATCCTAGGGAGGAGGAAGCAGGAGAATACAATTCTGTTTGTTTGACCACGTTTCCTAGTCTTTTAGACTTTGCAGCTGAGTCTTTTTGTGATCATCCCACTCTGAGAGCATCCTCTCTCTGGCTTTTATCTAACAGAGAGTGCATGCCATTCATCATATACAGAGTCATCATCTGTGCAGTCATGGACTCTGCGCCACACCTCAAATCTTGCCTGTCACCCCCACCACCCTAATACAAGATTCCAAAATAAAAAGACCCACACAGAGGAAGAGATAAGGCCTTCGCTTTTAACCAGAAGTGATGGTGTCGAGACAGACCTGCTCAGGTACCGCATGTCCAGATGTTCCATCACTAGCATGCTCCCTCCTCCTGGGGCATCGAGAACCTTGATGGGCTTGGGTACTTTGACTGTGTCTGTCTTCAGAATGGCAGTTAAGCTTGCCATCTCACCGTCAAACATCCTTTTTGCCTGTCAGTAAAACAATGGAGGAGGAGACCAAGGTCAACAAAGAGAGGCCATGCAGACATGATTACTTCAGGCCTTATAATTTCAAACCATGTTTATGCTAGCCAGAGGACTCAACAGAAGTGGACAGGCCTTTCAGGGTACTCATGAGAGGCCACAAGTGCTGACGTCACACAGGCATAAGCAAGCTTGTACTTTGCAGTGTGAGACTGCATTTGTTTGTTTGCTTGGTTGGTTGGTTTTTGTTTTTTGAGACAGGGTCTCTATATAACCTTGGCTGTCTTGAAACTGCTATGTAGACCACACTGGCCTCAAACACATAAAGATCCTCCTGCCTCTGCCTCCCATGTGCACCAATCCATCAATCTTGAAGTGTCACCTTCATGAGATTGAGTCTGGATACCACTGAGTGGTGATGGCAATGCACCTTTAATCCCAAGCACTCGGTAGGCAGAGGTGGGCAACTCTCTGAGTTTGAGGCCAGCCTGATCTACAAGAGTGAATTCCAGGCTAGCCAGGGCTACACAGAGAAACCCTGCCTTGAGACATACCAACAAAAAGAGTCCAGCCATTACCCACCCCCAGAGACAGTTGTCTCCACCCTGGCTTCCCCCATTACAGAGCAACTCTGCCTGCTTGGTTATGCTTTCTGTGCTCCTGGCTTTTGTTGTTTTGTTTTATTGTTGTTTTTAATGTGACAGGGTTTTGCTATGTAGTCCATGCTGGCCTCAAACTCACAGTCCTCCTGCCTCAGCCTTCTGAGTGCTGCAAGATCATTTTACACGTAGTCACATGGGCTCTACAGTCTGGTGTATTTGTTATACCTTCCTCATGTATACTATTTCACAGGGTGAACATACCAAAATGTAATCACCCATCCTACTTACTGAACAGAGCTGCCAAGGAAATTCTGCTTATGCTCGTAGTTACTACCTCTGTGATCTCGGGCAAGTTACTAAAGCTGTCTTCGCTTCGGTTTGCTTACCTATAAAATGAGAGAAACTACATTTCTGAGGTAGCAGCTAACACACAGCCCATTCTAAACATGCTGCAAATGTTATAACTACTCACTAAGAGAGCCAAAGTTTCTGAGAAGGAAGGTAAGAACTGTGTCCCTGACAGAACTTTCACAGCAATCTCTTTAGAATATGAAGGAGAAGCTAGACTTCTGTCAAGGTACTGGTGACAGAGACCACATTAAAAGTCACAGAAAAAAAATGCAGGAAATGTTTTAAAAGGAACTGTGCAGTCATGAAGAAGCATGGTTCCTTCACAGAAGTAGTTTACTCCTTATGTGGTCTGAAGATTCCAGCTGAGAAAGCAGCTACTCATAAACAGACTTTTGGGAAAATTAAGCCTCAGTTGGACCACTGTGGGAAAAAAAATCTAGAAATAATCTAAAAATGAGATAAAAATTTATCACAAGAGTCTAATAAGAACCATCAACCAGGTAGATTCTAGCAAGGCATAAGAAAGCAAATAAAAGAGCAGCCAGGTAGTCTTTAAAGTCTTACCTCATAGAAAGTAGAGCAAGGAAGAGTCGTATTTCTAACACAAAAGTTATATTCACAATCAGCAGATGCTCATCTTATGGATAGTATGCCTGCATAATTCATGCTATATATCCCAGTGCAAGCAAGAAAAAGACCAAATGGAAAAGGAAGACTGAAAGATTGAAAATAGACTTTGAATGGGAAATAACCCAGCAGTGGGGCTGGAGAGACGGCTTAATGGTTAAAAGTCCGTACTGCTCTTGTATAAGTCCTGAGTTCAATTCCTAGCCCCCACATCAGGTAGATCATAATCACCTGTGATTCCCACATCAGGAGGTTCTGATGTCTCTGGTCTCCATGGGCACCACACACATCCTACACCACATATAGATATATGCATATCGTCTTTAAAACTGAATGAATAAATAAATAAATAAATCTTTAGAAAAGAACTCAGCAATTTGTGCTGGGCAATATGTGTGATCCTTGAGAGGCTGAGGATTCCATATTAAGTTTCAGTCTAGCCTAGGCTACATATAGATGGAAACTGTGCCTCAAAACAAACAAAACCCACTTCCTGAGAGAGAGAATGTAAACTCACAGGAAGCAGCCACATCTCTGTTAGTTCACGGCCATTCTGGTCTATGTAGCAAATTCCAAGCCAGCTAGGGCTACATAGTGAGATCCTGTTTCAAGAAATTAAACAAAAAAAAAAAAAAATTTGGAAAAGAGAGATAAGAATCTGAACTCAACTCCGAACAACAGAAAACACTTAAGAAAAACTACCACTAGTTTGAGAACGTAGCTCAGTGATATAGTATATGAACCCTGGGTTCAACCTGTCATCACAAAGAAAAAAACAAATCAAGGTGGAACGAGGGCTGTGTAAACAAAGGATACCATACAAAAACAACAACAACAAAACCAGAACAGAGAAGTCCAACTGTAGAACATGCAGACCATGAAGTCTGGTGCTGAGGGCAATCTAGTGTAACTTCAAGGGCAGTTGACAGAGTTCAACTGATGTCTGAAGACAGGGGTTGAGGCAAATCCTAAGAAAATAATGGTATTTCAAAGTTTAACGCACACGTGAGAGGCAAGACTCCTTTATTGGAAGAAAAATGACTACAACTGCAAGCTAGGCTAGCGACTAAAACCTGCAATCCAGCACTCAAGAGACAAAAGCATTGAGTTTGGAGGTCAGCCTTAGAGACAGAAATCAATTCTAACTTGGAGAGTTAGTGTGAGATACAGGGCTTGACAAGAAGATAAATACCTTCAGTCTCGTTTAAAGACTTTGCCAAGTTCTACAGAAGCCATCCACCTCTCTTCCAACCAAGACCTGGAGTGAACAGCTTAAAATGACAAAGGGACAGCAGCAACCAGGAACACAACTGAAGCCTTGGGGCTCACCCTACCTGCCATTGGGCGCTTCAGAAAAAGTTCACACTCAAACAGAACATGGTGGAGGTGAGTGCATTATTTTCAACCTTTAAGATCTTGGATCTGAGTTTTAAGTCTCTGCGAGTTAAAATAAGCTTCAGATAAACACGTGTACTCTGACGTTTCTCAAAACTAGCCAAACGTGAAGGGTTTCTCAAAGAAGTGGGCATCGCAATCTCTGAATACCACGCGCTGTCCCTACGTAGCCATCGCTGCCGCAGCGGGCACAGCAGGCAAAGGCAGGGAAGCCTGAGAGTGAAATCGCCGGACTGTGGCGGTCACGCGTGGACGGCGGCCAGAGACTGTCGCTGAAGAGTCTCTAGCGCTACCCAACCCGGGCCAGCTCAGGATCTCACACACCCGGGACCCAAACCAGAGCCCCATTGTAGCCTCGGGCCAACGAGCCCGACCCTGACCCAGCGCCGGTGGCCCTACCTCTGCCTTGGAGTTCACTTTCACAAACACTCGTCCTTTGTCCGTGTCATAACTCTGGCCCTGGCTAATGCACCCGCCGCCCGAGTGACCCGTAGCTTTGACTGAGCTGCAGCCCAGCTCCCGCTTAAGCAGGGTCTCCATTGGAGCAGCTTCGCTACAAATCCAGTTCAGGCCTAGAGCAGAAGCGGGTACAGCTGCGGGGCGGGGCAGACGCAGACCAGTGACGGGATTGGGTGACAAGAAGGAAGGGGCGGGGAAACCTTTGGAGGGGCGTGGCCTGTTTGGTTAGGATTGGTTGAGGGGCAGAGCGACTGCTGCAAGTTCCCTCTGGCTGCTAGGGGGCAGAAGCGGGGTGAGTGGGTGGGGTGCCCAGCCTTGAGGCTCTGGTATGCTAAACTCTCAATTCAAACCGGTTCAAAACAATTCCCAGACAGCTGTGTAGACTGAAGGAGGTTGCGTCCCTCAAGGTTCTGTCTGAAGCCGTTAGTGAGGTGAAGCTGTGCCTTTAGGGTTTTGCAGAGGATGACACGTCGTTTCTCAGGGACGTGCTGGCCAAGGGACTATTTCCCTGGCCAGGAGGCCTTACCTTCTGTGGGAGGTATAGTGATCCTTGTGCTTACAAATAAGCAATAATAGAACCCACATACCTCCCTTCCACGTGTGATCAAGCAGATCTGGTATAGTTGGGTCAAATAAACTTGTTTAAAGAAGCAAAAACTTGTGGCTTGTTATCCCCCCATAAACAATAGCCTCTAGTATTTCAAGAAGTAGCTGTTCTTGGGCAAGGGGCTTACAGGTCAGATGCATTTTTGTTTCATGGATCTCTTAAGCGTAGTAATTAAAACTTAAAACATAACTTTGGCTTTCACAATGTCACGTGTACATTACAAAGAGTTTCAATGTACTCACACCTTAAGTTTTATTGTGCACACAAGATTGAGTTAATCACCAGAAAATTTTTCACTATATTGGGCTGTGACTAAAATATGCCTAAATAAACTACACAGAGCCAGACTTGAACTTTGAATCGACACCAGTTACCTAGTCTTATTGAACAGAACTGCCTTCTTGCCTCTAGCTGCCTATCCTTACTCTGCTAGCTGTAGTGGTTATAAAGACCCTCTCAAACCCTCCCTTGTCCTAAACGCAGGGTAAAAGGACCAGCACCAAAGGGAAAAGCACCTTGACCCTGACTTGATTCCAAGTCCAAGACCAGGGCCAAGAAACAGAAACACCAATACTGAACATGAAATCACACCAATCTCTAAACTTGCCCCAAGATTAGGCCACAAAAATTTCACCAATCCCTAGGCCACTCTGGAAAGCTCCCCACCCCCACCTCGAGAAACCCCATATAAAGCCTGTGTTCTGTTCAGCTCCCTGCTGCTTCTAACCCAGGCAGAGGCAGCCGCCCTCCTGGTTTTTCCCTCCCAGTAAATATCTTGTATGAGGTTTGTTGTGCAGTATGACTTTGTGGAGCAAAGCTGTAATACTTGTATGGAGGAAACTTTCCCCCAATAGAGCAGAGCTATAGCATTTTCACTGGGGAAACCTTCCCCTGCAGGAGCAAAGCTATAACTTATACCCTCGATGCTCACCTGCTAGCACTCAGCTCTGCTGTCCTCTCAGTTTGTCCAGGTTTGTGACAATGATCTGCAGTGCAGGACTCAGACTGTTTAAGTGTGTAAGTCCCGGGGCATGCCGCCTCCAATACAGGAGTTTTGTACTGTATGTGATTGTCAGATTAGCTTGTGTCTCAGCTAGACTTCAGTTCCTCCAAGGCTAGTTAAAAAATCTTTCTTTCTCAGAAGGAAAAAAACAGCAGGATTCATGTATAGATATAAAGAAAGAGACTTAAGAAACTGCAAATCTGAAATCAGTAGGATCTTCTGGCAGGCTGGAGATAAAGAGATGTTGTCTGAATCACGGTCCTCCTTCCACAGAATTTCTTCTTGTGGAAGGTTGATTTGTTCCGTTAAGACCTCTAGTTGGCTTACATTGTGGAAGGAAATGTGCCTATTCCAGACCCATGGACTTAAATGTTAGCAGGATGCAAACATACATACTTCTTTTTGTTTTGGTTATGGACTTGTGTGGAATAGGGAAGATTAATATTGACATAGGGTTTCACTATACAGCCCAGGCTGGCCTGAGAATCAGGGAAATCCTGCCTTAGCCTACCAAGTCCTGGAATGATAGACAACAGCCCCCAACAGAAAAATGCTTAACCAAATGTAGTGGTTTGAATAGGTTTGGCCCCCATAGACTCATGTGTTTGAATGCTTGGGTAATGCCATTATTAGGAAATGTGGCCTTGTTGGAGGAGGTGTATCACTGTGGGTGAGATTTCTATGCTCAAGCCCCACCCAGTGTGGAATTCCAGACTCCTGGCAGCCTTTGGATCAAGATGTAGTACTCTCAGCTTCTCCAACACCATGTCTGCCTGCATGCTACCATGCTTCCCACTATCATGATAAAGGACTAAACCTCTGAAACTGTTCGCCAGCCCCAACTAAATGTTTGTTTTTATATGAGTTGCCTTGGCCATGGTGTCTCTTCACAGCAATAAAACCCCAACTAAGACCCCACATACCTGGACAACGGTGCCCAATCAAGTGGACACAGTTGACCACCACACTCCCCATTGTTTCCCAGTTTGTAGCACAACAGAAAGTGGACATTCAATACGAATGTGCTAAAATGAGCAAATTAATAAAACCTTGAAAGTTTAAAGAAATAAAAAAGCAATTGAAGAAAGCATGCAGATTGTTTAACCTAACCTTCTGCTGAAAACATCTAGAAATGCTGGTTGAAATAGTTAAAAACACATCCCATCAAAGAGTTTACAAGACAGAGAGGAATGTAAGCTTAGTATCTAGGTGGTAGAAGCCTGGAGTAAAAAGTCAAAATTTAAAAAGATCTGTTCTTGCCGTGGGGACAAGGGTTGGTTTTAGGGAACTGGAGAGATGGCTCAGCAGTTAAGAGCTGTTAAGAGCTTGGCTGCTCTTCCAGAAGACCTGTGTTTACTCCCAGAGCCTACATGACTTACAACTGTCTGTAACTCAAGTTCCAAGGGATTCAACACTTGGCTTGTGTAGACATCAGGCACGATTGTAGTACACACATATGTAGGCAAATCATTAGTACTAATAAAATGATTTTTAAAAATTTAAAGCCAGGTTTTTATGTATTTTGTTTTTAGCAAACATGGATCTAAGTAACAGTACAGGACCAGATGGGTTCAAGGTGACCATGTAGTGGAAGAACAACTTTCCCACGACTCTAGGACTCCAAAAGGCTTACACGAGCTGTAGGAAGGTAAAGTGCAATCCTGAACCTGGTACCTGTGAGGTCTCATCCTTGAATAAAGCAGTGACATTGGTAGAAGTCATCATTGTCTGTTCTTGATTAGATCTGCAACCCAAACTCATTAGACTATTTTTTCTTTTCTTTCTTTCTTTCTTCCTTTCTTTCTTTCTTTCTTTCTTTCTTTTTTTTTTTTTTTTTTTTTTTTTTTTTGGTTTTTAGAGACAGGGTTTCTCTGTGTAGCCCCTGGCTGTCTTGGAACTCACTCTGTAGACCAGGCTGGCCTTGAACTCAGAAATCCACCTGCCTCTGCCTCCCAAGTACTGGGATTAAAGGCATGCACCACCACCACCTGGTTACTTAGACTATTTTTTTTTAAACACAAGTTTTACTTTTAATTTTAGGCACCAAGAGAGTGAAACACTAGATCTCATGGAAATTCTTTACGTAATTCAATGAAGTCAAAAGTGAACAGTGGACTGGAGAGTGATGGGAGTGACTGAGCACAATAGTCCACTCCTTTAGTCTCAGTATTTAGGATCTGAAGCAGGAGGATTGCAGTAAATTGAAGGCCAGCTTAAACTGAATAGCAAGAACCTGTCTCCATATACATACATACATACATACATACATACATACATACATACGTGTGTCTGTGTGTGTGTTACTATTAAATTTTTATATACTTATATACTTTATATATTTTTGAAACAGATTCTCTTGTATCCCAGGCTGGCTTCTAACATGCTAGGTACACAAGGATGGCCTTGAACTCCTCATCCTCCTGTCCCTATCCTGGCTAGGGTTACAGGACTATGCCAACATGCCCAAATTGGAGTGTTTGTTACTATTAAGCAGAATATTATATGCTGGTTGCCAGTACAAGAAGAGGGCACTAAACACTTCTGTCCTTTGTTCTTGATATCAGAGTCTTGATGGGCAAGACAACATGGCTGAATACTAGATGAAACCATATTTCAGCTACACAGAAAAGGGAGCAACTTCAACTTTAGGAGCATGTAGTAGTCCCTGCTGCCCAGCAGGCCCCACCACAGCAGCAACTTCAGGACAACTGGCTATGTGCATTGCTCTTATCCTGCTGTCACAAAACTGCTCTGTACCCACTTTGTGGAAGACACATGTTAGATTCACCCTAGTGCCATAGGACACACATGTATACGCAGAATAAAGAAGCCAAGTCTGGGCTTTCAAAAGATACAGTCTGGCCCAAAGTGATAACCACATCACAGTTTTTATATTCCAGGCCCAGCGTCTATTTTTTTAATTTAATTAAATCTATTAATTAATTTGTTTATTTATTTATTAGTTTTCCATGACAGGGTTTCTCTGTGTAACCCTGGTGATTCTGGAACTCATTCTGTAGACCAGACTGACTTATAGTCACAGAGATCCAACTGCCTCTGCCTCCTGAGATTAAAGGAGATTAAAGGCACTCACCACTACACCCAGCTGTATTTTTTTGATTTTATGTGTATGTGTCTTGTCTGTATGTACATCTCTGCACCATGTGCGTGGCTGGTGCTCATGGAGGTCAGAAGGGGGTAGGCTCTCCAGGAACTGCAGTTACAGACAGTTGTTAGCCTCCATGAAGGTACTAGGAAATGAACCTGGGTCCTCTAGAAGAGCAGCCAGTGCTCTTAATCACCAAGCCATTTCTCCATCATGCCCAAGAGTCCATTCTTAAATGCCACAAGGGGGTTGAAAAACCATTCACGAGACTGTCTTGCCCAAGAGCTGTAGACTGAATGCTTTGTGTCCCCTCAGAATTCATGGATTCACTAATCCCAGCATAGCTAACTTAGGACTGGTGCCTTAAAGGATGTAATTAATATTAAATGAGCTCACAGGGTGGGGCCATAATCCAAGAGGATTACCGAGTGAATCCATAAATAGAGACACCAGAAAGCTTACTCTCAGGGTATATGAGTGTTTCATATTTCAGGAAAGAGCCATGGCCAGACGTAGCAGGCAGTCAGTTCTCTACAGACCAGAAGCGTGAGATCCCTTGGCAGATCTCTAACACTAACCCTAACCCTAACTCTTCTGTCACTCTGATATCAGACATTCACTCTTGAGAATTATGAAGATTAACTTTCTACTATTTAAACCTGGCAGTAGACTGGCACCTCCAAGTCAACTAACACACCAAAGAAACAACAGTAAGTTATGGATAATGACAGGTGCAGGCATTGCCACAAGCACATACTGGGACAGTTATGCCTTTAATGTTAAAAAAAAAAAAAAGGAAAAATTGGGAGCTTAAGGGATTGTTCAACAGTTAAGAGCACTTGCTGCTGTATTGGAAAATCCAGGTTCAATTCTCAATACCCACATGGCAACTCAACAACCTGTAACCCCAGTTCCAATGGATCCACCTCTTCTTCTGGCCCTCCATGCGTGTGGTTCATATACACTCATTTAGGAAAACACTCGTACACATAAAAATAGATACTTTTAAAAGTCAAGCTTGGAAATATCTATAGGGAAGAAGAAAGAGCCCAAGACACTTGGTACAGATGATGAGAAAAGAAGCTTGTTTAAGTTGAAAACAATAGTTGCATAATGAAATGTCAAGGTGGGGAGCAGACTATTTAATCTTGGGTGGCCTGGAATTCTCTGCATAGACTAAGGTGGCCTCAAACTCACAGAGGTTTATCTGCTTCTGCTTCTGCTTCTGAATCTGGTATTAGAGGCATGCGCCCCTATGCCCAGCTTCAGAGTAAATTCTATGGCTTTTGGGGGGTGGGGTGGGCTTGGTTTTGTCTGTCTGCTTTTTGTTTGGTGTTTTGTTTTCTTTAGGTGTGGTTTTTGGAGACAGGGTTTCTCTGGATAGCTGTCCTGGAACTCATTCTGTAGACCAGGCTAGCCTTGAGCTCAGAGATTGGCTGTCTCTCTGCCTCTCCACCACTGCCCAGCTCAGAGTGGAATCATAAATTATATGTAAATTAAACACAGAAGAGGAAAGAATCACTAAATTAGAGGTCAGAAAAGTTACTGAAAATGTGGCATGGAGAAACTGAAAGGAAAATTGAGGGAGAGGTTAAAAGACATGAAGAACAGAACAAGAAGTTTTTGTAAAGATGTGAATGGACTTCCAGAAATTGGAAGGAAGACACAAACTGAAAAGGACTGGAATGAAACGGGAAGCTGGTCAGGGTGTGGAGTGGTGGGAACAGAGCCAACGTAGCTGTTCGTCATTGCCTTAACAACAGGTTGTGAAGTTCATTCTGTAATAACCTTGAATTTCAACATGACATCCAGTGGCCAGAGAAAAGTGATGAACCTACTAAGAGCAGAAATATAATTCAGAAAGCTTTTGATCTCTTTAATACTGACAGACCTGGACCTATAGATATCAAAATACTAAACAAAGGTAGCAATGAGGGTCCTAGGCTTCAGACCCAAGAAAGAGGAAACCCAGAAAATGATAAATGAAAGTGATAAGGAAGGGACAGGAAAAATTAACTTTAGGAAATTCTTGACAGTGATGATTCAGAAAATGTTCGAGGAAAGAGTTCCTGCACATCAGGAAGAACCAGCCTCTATCAATCAGGGTTCCTTTTTCTACCGAAAGCACATGTGACTAAATTTAGTATCTGCTAATGTGTGAAATCTGGCTTTTAAGAACACCGCCACTCCACCCCCAGACCTCCAGGGTAATTTTAGCCCTGATCTTGAATCTATTTTGGACCTTTGAAAGTGTTCTTTGATATTAAATTCTTTGTGCATTTACCTGCTGGCTAATTCAGGAGCTCAGGACAAGAACACACAGAGTGGGTAGAAGGGTCTCAAAGTGTGACTACGGCCACTCTGTCTTCCATTACTTCACACTGTGCTTGCATTTCCACACAGCTGCAAACACAATGTACCCATGTCAACATGAGCAGTGAGAGTTCTAAAAACCATTCTGGCTTTTAGTCGACAGTTCTAAAACCCATTGAATACTTGCTGTGGTATTTGGATGTGTGTTTGTTTTGTTTAAAAGCGAACCTTTTATAGTTTCATAGTTTCAGCCCTCCCCCCCATGCCCCTGCCCCCCCCCAAAAAAAACCAAAAACTGACCTTGATCCTCCTTGCCTGAGCCCCCTAGGTGCTGGGATGGCAGGCAAGCAGGCAGACAGACAGACAGACACACACACACACACACACACACACAGAGTGTGTGTGTTTGTATGTGGGTATGTGCACATGTGTGTAAGAGTGCCGGTGCCTGCAGAGGCCGGAGGTGTTGGATGCCCTGGAAGCTAGAATTACAAACTTTTATGAGCCTTCAAAAGTGGATACAGGGAAATGAACTCAAATAACTGCTGAGCCCTTTCTAGCTCTACAGAAATCTTGTAAAGAAAATTAAAAGATGTCCATGCTTAGACAAAAAGCAGTGAAGTGATAAAATACCCAAAGCAAAGGAAGTCTGTAATATGAATAGCCAAGATATCAAAAAGAATTAACATCTGTTTTCCCTGGAAGCCAAAAGATAGAGGGCTAATAGATTATAATCAAAAGAAAACAACTTCCCCAGGGAAAAAATGTTTCCGAGAATGAAAATGAAATAAAAACATTTTTTAAGCTGAAAGCTATGGCTGTCATGAAGTTAACTGCCTTTATTTCTGGTGATGCTGTTTCCTACCATCCTAAGGAAAAGCCTGGGAGAATCGGTGCTCCCCTTCAGTGCTCCTCTCCCACCACAGGGATCTCAGGTCATGAGGCTTAGTGGCAGATGTCTTTATCCACTGAACCATCTAGCAGCTCTGCCTTTGTATTTCTTGACCTGAAACAGTGATTTGATTTATAACTGAAGTTGCTACTTTATAGCTTTCTATTACATACATGTATGTATGATCATGCTCTTTCCCGTGTAAATAATCCATTTCACCATTAAAAACAAAAAACAAAAAAACAAAAGGCCAGACAGGTGGCAACTGGACACACCTTTAAAACCTAGCACTCAGGAGGCAGAGGGAGGCAGGTCTCTGAGTTCAAGGCCAGCCTGGTCTAAGAAGCAAGTTCCAGAATAACCAGGTCTACACAGAGAAACTCTGTCTCAAGAAAAATTATATATATATGTATATATATATATATATATATATGTATATATGTATGTGTGTGTGTGTGTGTGTGTGTGTGTGTGTGTGTGTGTGTGTGTGTATGTGTGTGTGTGTCTGTCTGTGTGTCTGTGTGTGTGTGTCTGTGTGTGTGTGTGTCTGTGTCTGTGTGTGTCTGTGTGTCTGTGTCTGTGTGTGTCTGTGTGTATGTATATGTAAAATATTCTTTGTGCTTCTTTGGGGTTTTTGTTGTTGTCTTCCAAGATAGGATTTCTCTGTGTAATAGCCCTGGCTGTCCTGGAACTCCCTTTGTAGACCAGACTGGCCTTAAATTCATGAAGATCTGCCTGACTCTGCCTACCAAGCACTGGGAATAAAGGCATGTGCCACCACACCTGGCTCATAAATTATTTTTTAAATATTTTTAAGATTTGTTTATTTTATTTATATGAGTACACAGTTGCTGTCTTCAGACGCACCATAAGAAGGCATCAGATCCCATTACAGATGGTTGTGAGCCACCATGTTGTTGCTGGGAATTGAACTCAGGACCTCTGGAAGAGCAATCAGTTCTCTTAACCGCTGAGCCATCCCTCCAGCCCCATAAATTATTTTTTATTGAAAAAACAAATGTGCAATATATTTTTAGCGTATTTTCCTTATAAATTGTCTTTAAATATTTAAAAGAAAGATTGTAATAGTTTATTTTTATCTTAACTGTGTGTATTTGTCTGTGTAAGTGCATGTAAGTCCATGTGCCCGTGGACGCCAGGGCTATCACAAACCCCTGGAGGTGGAGTTACAGTCAGTTGTTAGCTGGACAGCAGAGGTGCTGAGGATTTAACAGGTCCTTCCTCTGCAAGAGCAATACAGCTCTAACCACTGAGTTATCTCTGCTCCTTTCAGAGTTTCTATTACATTATTTTTGCATTTGCATGTGCACATTTGTTTATATGTGGAACTGAGAGAACAACTCCTAAGGAGTTAATTGTCTCCTTCACACTGTATGGGTCCTGGGATCAAGCTAAATAAAAACAAGTTACTTTAATAACCAAGACTAACAAAAACAGTAACTTATAGACACAAACACAACATTCAGAAGACAACTTCACACTTATCACGCCCATTTAACAAAGCAATAGTAAGAACTTTTCCATGAGAGCCTGTGACATCTCCAGCCACAAGCTTTTTGCCCTGGCTTTAAGTATTATAGCTCTGCTCTGGCAGGGGGATGTTTCCCCTAATGAAAATGTTACAGCTCTACTCTGGGAGGTATCTTGGCAGTCTGGAACCAAAGGACACTACAAAGTCACACCGAACCACAAACCTCACACAAAATTTATTGGGAGGGAAAAACACGGGAGAATGGCTGTAGAGAGAATCTCTTGTGCACTTTGTAAAAAGCATTCACCTGTAACTAAAAAAGCCTATGGCCAATGAGCTGAGGCAGGCAAAAGGAGGTGGGCATTGTGGCAGAGAAGGGCTGGGGGATTTTGGGAATGAGTTATGAGCTGAGGAGATTTTCCCTGAACTCTGAGGAGACAGATTCATGAAACTGAGAAGATAACCAGCCACTCTGGCATTCATAGGATAGAATAGACAGAACCTGAGGAGAGCGGATCTTAGAATAAACAGGTAAATAAGTAATGAGCTGGTCAGGGAACAAGTAATCCTTTTGGCCCAAGCATTTATTTACCAAATATTAAGTCTCAGAGTCATTATTTCAGGGAAAAGAGGAGCCGGGTGGAAAACAATGAGGTTACAGGTGGCTGCCTCTACTTGGGTGAGAAGCATCAGGGAATTGGGCAGATGGCAGGCTTTATATAGGGTTTCTAGGGGTGAGAAGAGCTTTCTAGGGAGGTCTGAGATTGGTGGGCTTTTGTGGCCTGGTCCTGAAGCAAGCTTCCGGATTGGTGGGATTTCATGCTCATGGATTGGTGGAATTCAGTTCCTTCCCTGGTTTTGGTCTTGAGGTCTTGTCGTTAGGCTTCAGTGATCTTTCTTTCGTCCTGGTCTTTTTATGACACACTGGCTACACACTGGCTACAATAGCAAACATGGGTTTGTACCAGTGTAGGTGACCTTAAATTCGGTGGAAAAGCGATCGATTGAATGTGTAACAGCCACATCACTATTGCACCTGTGGACACTTCTTGTTTGTCATGGCAATCCAAAACCAAGCAGGATTATTGACAACAGTTCTTCCCCAGTAGCCTACACAGTGCCTTCCCGTCTTATGAAAGACAACAAATAGAGAGGATGTTGACAGCTGAGTCAAGCCTGATTTCTCCATGTCTTGAAATCAGAAAATGCAGTGTCTTCAGCTCTAGTCTTGTCGACTGGCAGTAGCCTCTCCGATTTGGGGGGCCTCAGGAGCCTCCCTGGCCAACAACGATAAGAAGGTACCCCACCTCTGGCACTGGAACTTCCACCTAATTATAAAGCTTCTGGGAGTGTTTTTCCCCCACCTGCATAGGAAGACTTCATTCAGACCCTTAAACCATGGTTTTTACTTTCCTTCCAGAAGCTCTTTCAAATCTGTGAGGCAACCAAGGTTTAGCATCACTAAACAACAACAGCAACATCAAAACCCGCAAACAAACAAAAATCTTTTTATAGACAATAGACAGGATCTGGCTGTTCACTTCTTTCTGTCCTGTTCCAAGCAACTGACAATCGATTTTGAGATTCAGTAGTTAAGGGGTAAAAACAAAGTTAACAAGATCCAATATAGCGTAAAAAAGATCCATCATTTGTTTCAGTTCTTCTGCCAAAAACGTATCAGAGAATGAAGAATAGATCGGAGACTGTATCAATTCATTTCCTTATTAATATGACCAAATACCTGACAAAAAGCAATGGTATTATTATTGTTATTATTATTATTACTGGAAGAGAGTTTATTTTGGCTCACAGTTTGAAGCTCACATCATGGCAGGGAAACCATGGTAACAGGGGTGTGAGCTAGCAAGTGACATGGCAGAGGAACTAAAGGAAGACAATGGGATGTCACCAGCATTCCTGCTAGGGCACTGCCATGGAGTGCCCATTCTCTGGACATCTGGTGCTACTATCCTGGCTACTAGCCACATTTCTGTTTGTCATGCCTGACACTAGAGATGGCTTCTTGGGTCTGGCAGACTCCTCACATGACTATAATATGATCCTGGCCTCTCCATTAGTCACACCTGGCTGCTGAAAGGGCCCCAGGATAGGTGAATAATCTCTATACCAAATGAACTTAAGATACATTTTTTTCATATATTTGTCTACGGTGGAAGTGGGTGAGTGGGTGGGTGATCGTGTGTGTACAGGTCAGCAGACAATTTTCTAGAGTCAGTTCTTTTCTACCACATGGGTTCTGAGGGTCATCAGCTTGGCAGCAAGCTCCTTTACTAAACCATTATGCTGTCTTGCTGGTCCCTCAAGTGTATTTTCTTGCAAGAGAAAACTGTTCACTGTTCCTGTTCCTGTTAGATTACAGTGGAGCTGCTGGAGAACACTTGGCCAGAAGCCCATGCACCAGGAGCACAGCCAGTCACTATGAGTATACATAATGGAGTCTGGGGGGCAGGGGCTTGCACGTAGTGCAAGTACGACACACACTTGAAGCAGCCTCTTTCCTGACTGTGCAAATCTATAAAGTGAAGAGATCTCATCCAGTGCCTGCCTCATTACTCTGGCCATCTGGGGACATCATGTTGGCTGTAGGGATCATGGGCACAATTGTTCTGCATTAAGGCTCCAGACAAACTTTTACTCACCACAAGGTCCACAGCAGATATCAGCAACATCTGGATAGGCCACATAGGGGCAGCCTCTGTCCAGTGGCTGCCAGATGTCAGTCAGAGGTACAATGGGGCATAAGAGAAGCTTTCAGAGCACTTTTATTAGGCTCTGGTCCTGCCTGGGCTGATCTGCTTGGAAGGAGCATGGGTGGAGTAGGGGGAACTGTGGGCAGAAACCAGGTAGAGAAAGCTTGAAGGTAGGCTTTAAGATAGAGGAGAGGGTGCCCTGATGAGACAGGGGTTGGGGTGGGCTGCCTAGCTGTGTATGAGGAGAAGTGTTAGCAGGAGCAGGGTGGGGCACAGGGGGCAAGAACTCTGCAAGCAACTTCACACTAAAATGGATCTTGTGGCAGGGCTCTGGTACTTCTGGGACATCCACAGGTTGGTTTTGCCTAAAATAGATGTTCTTTCTATAGCAAGGGAGCAACTGGAGTATGGTGATAAATTTCGGTGAGTCACCAGCCAGCACACACCCACTCTGTACCCAGCTGTTAATTTCTATTTACTTCTCCACAGAAGGGAAGAGAAAAATAGAGCAAGATTGTTTGGACAAGCCCTTGGTTTTGTGGTCAATCCATATTTACAGTTCTTAGATACATTTTTACTTTGGCACCAGAGAAAGCTGAAAAAGGGATACTTTTTTTTTTTAATAGTCAGTGGAGATAGAAAAAAATCTCATTTTATGGAAAGGTATTTCTTGCACATGGCTTGGAATCTCTCCTCCATTTTCTACAAAAAGGAGCCTAGTGCCTGAAATTGTGCTCTAGGCTAGAGAAGAAGTAATGATGGCACAACACACAAACTGCTCTGCAAATTACAGAGCAAACTTTCTTCAGAGATATAACCCACATCTTGAAAGTCTTCAAACAGCCAAACAGTTCCTGTGTGAGCCCCTTCCTATATCCAATAAGGTAAAACATCACATAGAAACCTGTACAAGTTAGTTTTAATACCTGGATGCACAATAAATGAACAAAAATATTTATATAAGGAAGGAAACTCTTGACCTGCATAAACCTTGAGGATATCACACTAAGTAAAATATACCAGATACAGGTTCCTGGAGTGAGCAAACTCACAAAGGTAGAAAGCTGAATGGGTGCTACCAGAGCTGGAATAGGGGAATAGTTCAGTTAGTGTTTAGTGGACACAAAGTTTCAGCTTGGGGGAGATCGACAAGTTCTAGAATCTGGTGGTTGTAATGGTTACATAATAGCACAATGTGCTTAGTATAACTAAACAGCAGTTAAAATGGGCTGGGAATCTAGCTCAGTGGTAAAGCACTTGCCTGGAATATGCAAAGGCCTGGGATAAAATCCCAAGCACAGAAAAAATAACGTTAAAATGGTAAATTTCACATTAGATATATTTTGCTACAAAGCTAAGGCTACCCTGGCTATTTATTTAGAAGGACCTCACTATATAGCCCTGGCTGGCCCTGAAATTGCTCTATATATCAGGCTCAATTCACAGAGGCCTGCCCGCATCTGTCTCTTGGATCTCGGGGTTAATGGTGTGCCCCATCATGCAAGGCAAAGCTACCTTGCTATATCAACCAGCTCTAGAGATGGAATCCTGGTGGTCCTCTACCCAAGTGACTTCTCTGAGCCACTGTTGCTTCTGGTGTCAGTGGGATGTGTAATTTGTCCCTACCTTGAGGGTAGTTTAGAACTACAAAGGGTGATCCAGGCCAGGATACCCTGTCCATTAGCCAACCTTATTTTCCACCCCAAATAGCCATCACAGACTCTACAATCTAGTATAAACTAAAAGCAGGAGGTGGCCACCTGTTGTAGGAAATATTTAATCTTTGATCATTCAGTTCCTATATAAAAGACACACAACTTTTATTATTATAATAAACCTTTAGTAGCACTAGAGCTGGGCAGATATCTACCTCTAGGCGATTAGAATTTATATTTCCCCATCAATAACTATGAATTATTACTTGCTATGTTCCATCTGGGCTGCTCTTAAGTTAAACTGCCCAGCCTTCATGGCCATGTATTCATAACTCACTTACCTCATGGAATCTTCCTCCTCTCTCTCCTTTCTTCTCCCCCTTAGGGTCTCCTGAGATCCCAAGCCTGGAAACCCAAGAACCCCGCCTATCTCTCTTCTGACCAGCTATTGGCTGTAGGCATCTTTATTCACCAATCAAGGATAACTTGGGGGTTTGGGATATGAACTTGGGTATGTGCAAATTCTCTCACAGCCAGGCCTTAGGGGCCAATATTTAGCATAATCCAAGCAAAAGACCAAGCCTCAACAGCCACCAGAATCCCAGCTTTGGCTTTTGTTTATTTTAAACTTGAGCCAAAACTAATGGAACAGAAAATTTGACAGTTTAGCATTTTCATGTATGCTTTTCAGTGTATTAAGTCCATTCACATCCTTGAGCGAACATTACCATCATCAGTCTCCAGAACTTTCCCATCGCTCCAAACTGAAGCTGTCATCAGAAAACGCTACCCTCAGGCCAGGAAGATGGCTCAGTGGATGAAGTGCTTGCTGCTGCTTCACAAGCCTGGTGACCTGACTTCCATTCTTGGAATTCATGTAACAATAGAAGGAGAAAACTGGTTGTTCAAAATTGTCCTCTGACTTCCACACGTACACCATGGCATATATACACACACATCATGTAGCTACACATGCACAATAAAAGAAAAGGAGTAAATGTTACTCCTCCCCGGGATGAAAGCCTACAGTTGGAATAGATCCTGTGCTATGAGTTTAGAATGGCTTCTTAGATAAGAGATTACCACGTGCAAACCAAACTGCTCTCAAACAGTGGTCCTCAACTGTTTAGTGATGGTGAGGGTCTTGTTCCCAACTCCTAACAATTATATAAACATTTTTGGTGGTTACCACTGAGGAGAGGGAAAATAGTATGGAGGCCAGGATTGCTACTCAGTTTCCTACACTGCATACATAGTTCAGCTCCCTCATCCAGCTGGAATCATCTGCCCCTGTTGTCCAAAAAGCTGGGATTCAGATAGATGTCCTCTGATAGTCTCAGAAGCTAAAAAGTACCCTTGTGAAAGTCTGGCTGAGGGGACAGTGGCACATACCTCCCAGCCCAGGGTCTCTGATAGGTTGATCCTCATGCTCCATTTCCTTTCCCGTCCTCAGTGGATCTCACAATCCTTTCCCACCATTAGCCTCTGTGTGGACGAAACATCACATCAAAGCAGCTGGGTGTTGGTGGCGCACACCTTCAATCCCAGTGCTCAGGAGACAGAAACATTCAGATCTCTATGAGTTAGAAGCCAGCCTGATCTACAGAGAGAGTTCCAGGATAGTCAGCACTACATGAAGAGATTCTATCTTGAAAAAAAAATCAATCATGTTGAAGCTGTAATCTCAGCATGTTTGTAGAACGAAGCTTTGAGGGAAAAAAAGGGGTTAAATTTGGTCATGATGGCAGAGACTTATCCTATAGGATTAGTGGCCTCACAGAAGGAGGAAGAGAAGCTAGGACTGGAGACAGAATTCTGTAATCCCAGCATTTGGCAAACCAAGATAGAAGACTAAGTTTCATGCGAATTTAGACTAGGGTAAGACTATATCTCTAAGGTCAAAATCCAAACAAGAAAATGAATGGAAGGGGACCAAGGGAAAGAGAGGGAGAAGCTTCCAGGAAAGGGAGGAGAGAGGCTTTGCAAAGAGAAAGTAGGACACTATCTAATAGCTAAGAGCACAGTCTTCAACAGAAACTAAGCCTACCTTCATCTTGAGATTCTAGCCTGCAGACCAGCAAGAAATGACGGCTTGCTGTGTATAAGCCGCCCAAATTGTATATTTACTATGGTTTCACAAAAGCACCTTTGCTCTCCATTCCGACATCTGTAGAGTTGTCTTCTCTTATTGGGGAAGTATCTGTGTTCATGCTATCTGACCTTGGGAGGGTGGAACATTTTATGGAGGGGTGAGTTTGGGTTCACAGTAGCTTGTGGTCTCAGGAGTCTGGAACTTCCCTGAACTGTCTCTAGGGACACCCACTATGGCTGTGCCAAAACTGGCCAGGGTTATTCCTGAGAAGACATCTCCTAGGGCTCAGCTGTGGAATTGTATCAGAAACAAGACCTCTAATACAGGAAGTGGTTATGGAAAATTCTTCCAGTCACCACAGGGACAAACCCTTGAGGACATAACCCTATTTAGCTCCTCCATCACAAGTTCCTTGCACAGTTCCATAAATGCCTTTTGTCACCAGTAGGAACCCTGCACCTTCTTGGAATGCCTGTGTCTGTGGGCCATGCATCTCAACCCAGTGGAACTCATCTGGGACCTGACCCATCACATCTGATGGGGCTACATCCCATGACAAAATAAAATGAAACTAGCTTATGTATAAATGACAGCTCTCAAATCGGATGTTTCCAGTGGCATTCTGACGTACCCTTAAGGATGGTTCCTATGAGAAGGAAAGGGGACTGTCTAAAGAAAAAAGAGACATTTGTATAGGTTTTGATTTTTGTTTTACTGGCATAGGATTGTAGCTCAGTGATAGAGCACTTGCCTTACCTAGCATGTTTGAGCTTCAGGTTCCATCACCAGGATCTCTCCCCACCCCCACCCCCCCACACACATGAACTGTTTTTAACTCTTCTAAGTATTCCATAGTCTGGAGTCGGATAAGAAGCAGCTTAATTGTAAAACTAGGTATGTTATGTGCAGTACTTCTAACGTTTGAGCTCTGATTAGCCTGGGACACTGCTGCTCCTACTTCTCAGTGTTGAGTGCTTCTGGCTTCATGTTCTGTACCATCCTGTCCCTAGATTCTTATATAAATAGAAGTCAACACATGCTCCATTCAGCTCACTAAGAGATCCAGAAAGAGCTGGTGTGGAAAGCCTCTGAGACCCTACATTCATGAGGTATGTAGGGGTAGGAATGCAAGTAACACTGGTAAGTCAGACACTGGTCACATGTAAGAAGTTAAGACCCACAGACTCTAAAAGCTAAGTCTGTTAGAAAGCAAGACCTCAAACCTTCCAGGGTTATGCAGAGAGTGTGGATGACAAGTCAAAGTTTATTCCAAGGAAAACCAGGTGCCCTCAGACTGGCTTTCTGGAAACATCCATGTAGCACTGTATGCTGAGGCCGATTGTATGGCTTCCTAGAACAAGGGCTGCATTCTGGCTCCTAAAGACCCTAGTGTGGCCATGGATCAGGAGGAAAGGACCAAGCTTTTGCAAACAAGAGTCTGACCTGTATGCATGTGGTTGCAAAACCGACAGAGTGTCCCAGAAACACAGTTTTCTGGTATCCTCGACATGTTGTATCAATGCAGAAGAATGAGGCTGAAACTTCAAACAGGTCAACGAGCCCAGTTTCAGGGAGTATGGCGGTGACCTGTGAGTGGAAAGATCACAGTGTGGTCGACTTCAGTGGACGTAGAAGTATAAGGATCTGGTAAGGGTAGGAAAAAAGTAGGGTGGAATAAGATCCAGGTAAGGGACATCAAAAGTGGTGGAGGTTCTTCCTTACTCTAGCCATGTACAACAGTGGTCCTGATAGTATCTTTGCTGTGTTCCAGAACTAGTTTCCAGAGCCTAACTGTTTGGAGTTCAAGACTATTGAAGAAGAAGAAGAAGAAGCAGAAAAAGAAGAAGAAGAAGAAGAAGAAGCAGAAGAGGAGGA
>NW_021620524.1:528437-652165 GCF_004785775.1 Grammomys surdaster
TTTTTTTTTTTTCATTTCTTGTGTTTTGTTTTGTTTCATTTTGTTTTTTTTTTGAGACAAGATTTCTTTGTGTAGTTTTTGCTGTCCTGGAACTAGGTCTGTAGACCAGGCTGGCCTCAAACTCACAGAGATCTTCCTACCTCTACCTCCTGAGTGCTGGGATTAAAGATGTGCACCACCACTGAAAGAGCTTTTAAAGGCAAAACTCCTGTTCTGTTCTGCCAAGACTAGATTGTCAAGGTGACCTCAAGATAGTCCTTGGTTATCTGCACAAGCAGGTTACAGAAGCCATAATCGGCAGTTTGTTATAGCCTAACAAGCAGATAGTCATGGCTGTACATCTGGGTGGCAGTCAAGGAGTCAGGGTTGATGGGAACTTGTCTGTCAGAGATAAATGACTATTAAGAACCAAGGTGGATGCCTAGCACAAAATGGGATTTCTTTAGACGTCACATTCATGTACTCAAAAATGTGAGTGGACAGAGCGAAGCCCCAGGGCGAATACTTCCCAAGCATTCTGGGAGGCAAAGCTCTCTCTCTCACACCTAGAAGGATTCTTGTTGAGAGTCGAGCCATCCTCACTTTGGCTCAGAGTCTGAAAGTGGAGTCTTCTTAGACCTGCAGCATGAACAACCTGGGCCCTTTGGAAAGAGGTAATTTCCTGATTCCCTAGGCTTTCCTTCAATAGTACCTGAGGGAGACACTCAGAGGGAGATGACCTAGAGCTTTCGTGAGGGGACAGCAGATGTGAAAGGTAATGGCAGTCTGGGAAAGACTTCTACCATATACAATGTGAGCCTCTTCCTCTATAGGCCTAACTAGCCAAGGCCTAAATGATATCTTCAGGTAGGGATTCCATTTATATGTACTCAGAGAATACATGGAGTCAAGCATAACAAAGTCTTTTCCTTTGGTTGATGACCAGCACCACACACCTCCTCCCCACCCAGTACCATTGATTGGCTCAGAGGCACACATGTTTAACTACCAGTGCAGTGGATCTTCAATGCGCTTTTGGAAATGGAGCTTGAGCAAATCAAGTTATTTTGTCCCCACAGGACAAAACTATGAGCTATGCTTTCTCTTCCAAGAGGGAGCTAGTATCTGAAGACAGGGCAAGAGAAGCCAGCAGGACTCTGACACTCCTCAGCAGGCTGTGTCTGGATCTTTCCGTTATCTAGTCCTCAGTCTTCTCCATCAGGAGACATTTCAGACATTCTTTTTTATCTCCATTGATTAATTTATTCACTTTGCATACTCTCCCACTGAGGCCAGGCAAAACAGCCCAGTTAGGGGAAAGGGATCCACAGACAGGCAACACCTTTAGGGACAGCCCCTGTAACAGTTGTTGGGGACCCACATGAAGACTGAGCTGCACATCTGCTACATATGTGCAGGGTAGTCTAGGTCTAGCTCATATATGCTCTTTAGTTGGTGGTTCAGTCTCTGAGGGCCCTCAAAGGTTCAGATTAGTTGATTATGTTGATTTTTTCTGTGGTGCTCCTATCCCCTCCATGGCCCTCGATCCTTCCTCCAACTCTTCCATAAGATTTTTCAGCTCCATCCAATATTTGGTTGTGGGCTTCTGCATCTATTTCAGTCAGCTGCCGGGTGGAGCCTCTCAGAGGACAGTTATGCTAGGTTTCTGTCTGCAAGCCTAACAGATTAACACTAATAGTGTCAGGCATTGGTGCTTGCCCTTGGGATGGGTCTCAAGTTGGACCAGTTCCCTCAGTCTTTGCTCCAAAAGTAATCTACAGATTCAATGCAATTCCTATCCAAGCTCCAACACAATTCTTTACAGCCATGACCCAGCCAAGCGAGTTGCCTCGACCAGGAGTCTCTCTACCTTGTGGGGAGCTGCCGGAGCTTCTCTCCCTTGTCCCTTTCGGCTACGGGCTGGTCCAGCCTATATGCCCCCTCCCCAGTCCTTCTGTGGTCTCCCAACGGCGCCTGGGTGCCCAAGGGCTGAGACCACCAGAGAGCTGCCTCAGCGTGGAGACCCCCGACTCAAGAACTCCGCTCCCGCACTGAGATCTTCCCATACCCGGAGTGGATCTCGGTGGCTTCTCATGGCCCAGCGTCCGCTCGGCACCATGTGGAGTAAACTCAGTCAAATTCCCACGCTTCTGCCTCCCTGAGCCGTAGCAGACATGCGGGATCCACAACTCAGCCCAACAGAACCCATGCCCACGCTCAAGCTACAGCCCCACAGGATAGCTAAAATAATCCTGTACAATAAAAGAATTTCTGGAGGTATCACCATCCCTGATCTCAAACTGTACTACAGAACAATTGTAATAAAAACTGCATTGTATTGCTATAGAAACTGACAGGTTGATCAATGGAATCGAATCGAACACCCAGAAATAAACCCACACACCTACAAATACTTGATTTTTGACAAAAAAAAAGCCATATAATGGAAAAAAGAAAGCATCTTCAACAAAGGGTGCTGGTCTAACTGGATGTCAGACATTCTTATAAAAAGTGAGTCTTATTTGGCTGGGTATGTAACTCAGTAGTAAAATGCTAACTTAGCATATGTGAGAATCTGGGCTAGCATTCTTGGAAATTATTTGTCCTTGGACAAGCAATGCCTACAGGTTAGAGGCATTTCTGTTTTACAGAACTCCCAAGCACAGAAATTAAAACTTAAAATACAGTGCTAATCATCCTTTCCTCCCCTCACTTCCAGAGTGCCAACATTGCGTGTTATGTTCTTGCTACATTTCATCCATGAGAAATGGCAAATACCCTCTTCTGTTGTTCACTCCATCCTCCTTGTGTAACTCCTGCTACTCAGAGCTGACTTTCTCAGACCTGACTAGGAAACAAGCAGAAATGCAGAGAGATTTCAGCCTGGCCACAAGAAAAAAAAAATTTTTAGTAACCAGAGGTGGACGGAGCTAGAAGCTCAGCCTTGGGTTGAACAGATTTGCTAGTGGTGTAATCTATCTCTCTACATTCTATTTGGGTTTTATACAGTTATTGAAATCATGGATTGGAGAGGCATCCTCCAGGAAGCTCTGGGCTTCCTGATGGGAATTCTTTCAGTGTAAGATAAGCATCCTTGTTGGGTGGGTGTGTTATTTGGTGGGCCTCCTATGTATTTTCGGGCAGAAAATGGCCGTCTAGATGTGGCTACAGTCTTTTCTGGCTTTCAGCTGGACCTCTGAATCTATAGATTTTGCCCTGTCAACTCAATCTACCGTGGGCTAAAAATATTTGATGAAAAAAATGTATGCTTGTATAGGATATAAGCAGAACTTCTCTTGCCATTATTCTATAAACAGTAAGAACAACTATTACAAATAATCTAGTTGGTGTTAGCATTAGCATTTATATTGTATTGGTGTTGTATATAATCTAAAGATAATTTTACGTATGTAGGAGGATATTTATAGAATCTTTGCAAATTCAATGTGATTTTATATAAACCATAAATATCAAACACATATGTGGCCAGAGCCCATCCTTCACTATATCAAAGTATCTTTGATTTTTCCCTTTAGGTGGTAGCCTTTATGTTTCAACTGAGTAAAGACCGGTCTCGAAGTGACTGCTATGACATGATAAGAGCCATAGGAAGAAAAGGAGGCAGGTGTCATTTGTCACCCACTCCAGGAAGTGTTCTGATGTTGTACCACAGCAGGGGAGGGCTGAAGAGACTATTGGGTATAATTCCTGGAAGTGAGGTGAGGACTTTGATTTTATTATATGTGAATAGTGTTTTGTCTGCATGTATGTTTGTATACTATGTGTGTGCCTTGTGCCCACAAAGGCCAGAAGAGGGCATCAGATTCCCTGGAACTAGAGCCACTATGTGGGTGCTGGGGATTGAGACTTCTAGAAATAAAATCAGTGCTGTTAATCACTAAGCCATCTCTTTAACATCCACCTGAGACCAGCTATGCAGGGTAGGAAACTCAGAGCAGGAGAGTGCCCCCGTCTTATTGAGGTGTCAAAGAGTACAGCAAAATGGAATATGAGAACTGAGAAAGATGGGGAGATAAATGCCAACTATTTTCAGAGTTTTTTTTCAGGGGGAGGGGAATTCAGAGTAGGGACAAAATTCTACTATCTTCTATTCTTTCATATTTCTATTTTGTTTTTGTTTTGAGACAGGGTCTCATGTAGTCGAAGCTGGCTTCGAAATCTGTATATAGCCAAGGATGACCCCACACCTCTGATATCTCTGCTTCCACCTCCCTGGTGATAGGATTACAGACATGTACCACAGTGCCCAGTTTATTCAGTGCTGGGGATCAAACTCATGACTTTGTGTTTGAGGTGTGTGTGTGTGTGTGTGTGTGTGTGTGCGTGTGCATGCGTGTGTTAGTCACTGTTCTGTTGCTGTGAAGAGACACCATGACCAAGGCAACTTTTATAAAAGAAAGCATTTAATTGAGGTCTTAATTACAGTTTCAAAGGCTTAGTGTACTATCATCGAGACAGAAAGTATGGTGACACACATAATACTGGAGGAGTAACAGCTTTATCTCTTGATTCACAGGCAGACAGGGAGAGACAAAACACTGAGCTGGGTGTGGCTTTGAAACCTTCAAGCCCATCCTCAGTGACACTTCCTCCAACAAGGCCACACCTACTCCAACAAGTCCACACCTCTTAATCCTTCTCAAATAGTGCCATTCCCTGGTGACTAAGCATTCAAATACAGGAGACTATGAGGGCATTGTTATTCAAACCACCACCATAGGCAAGCTCTTTACTAACTAAGCTACATCCCAGGCCTCTCTTCTTTTTTTAAATAGTGGCTTTGCCAGAAGAATTTCAATAAGTCAGCAACTAATAAGTTTTGAAAGATAAACTGGTAATCCAAAGTGAACATTTTGAAGTTCAAATTGGGGACTATAGACATGGTTCATCATTTAAAAGTGCTTGCTGCTCTTCCAGAGAACCCAAGTTTGGTTCACAGTACCCACATCAGGTGGCTCACAACCACCTGTAACTCTATCACCAAAAAATCTGACAACTTCAGACTTCTGTGGACAACTACATGCACAACAGTGTACACTCACACAGTCATTCATGTACATACACTTAGAAATAATAATAAAAAATAAATCCAGCCAGGCAGTGGTGGCACACACCTTTAATCCCAGCACTTGGGAGACAGAGGCAGGCAGATTTCTGAGTTCGAGGTCAGCCTGGTCTACAGAGTGAGTTCTAGGACAGCCAGGGCTACACAGAGAAACTCTGTCTCGAAAGGAAAAAAAATCCAGAATGGATGCAAGTAGCAAAGGTAAAATTCTTGTGTGTTGGGGTTGGTTTTGTTTTGTTGACACAAAGTCACATTGTATAGTCCTGGTTGGTCTCAAAATCTTTAGTTTACCCAGGCTAGTCTCCAATGCACAATACTCCTGCCTCAGCCTCCTTACTGTTGGTATTTGTATTAGGCAGGATTCTCAGAGGAATAAAACTAATTGTGTGTGTGTGTGTGTGTGTGTGTGTGTGTGTGTGTGTGTGATAAAGAGTGATTTATAAGATTGACTTACACAATAGAGCTTGAATGGCATGATGGAGAGGCTGAGAACCCAATAGCTGATCAGCCCAGGAAGAAAGATGACTCAGCTCTGGGTCTAATGCTGAAGACCTGGAAGATTCCTGGAAAGCTACCATTCAGTATTCAGTCCATGCCGGAAGCTGGAATGTGATAGATGGCAATGGAGATGGTGGTGGCAACAATGTATACTCGTAGGATGAAAGGAAAGCAGTCAAGTGATACTGCTTCTCCTTGTTCCTCTTAATGTCTGTATATCTTCATGTAAGATGTCAACTAATCTTTTCTCCCTCAATACTTTCTGGAAACGCCCTCACAGACATGCCAAGAAGTGTGATTCTTACATGATTTCAGATCCTACCAAGTTGAGGAGATTGTCACAAGATTACAGGCAAGCCATCGCACTGGCTAAACTCTTACCTCACATGCTGTCATCCCACATAGATGACACTGATAGGCTCATGAGATATGAGCTGTGACAGAAAAGGGCAAAAGTAGAATTTATCTAATACACCCTAGTGCAGCTTCAGCTGACAAAACAGTGTGAAAGACTGCCTGGAAGCAGGCATTCTAAAGGGCTCTCTAAGGGAGGCTTTTCTGTGTGGGCAGTTAGACAATGTTACAATGTCACGGTGCTCTGAAGTAATTACAGCTCAGGTTTATCTTGGTTAGCAACAGTGTAATCTTGAGTCGAAGATAGTCTGGTTCTAAGTCAAAAATTGCTCAGCAAGATCATCCATCCTAGCTGGGCAGTGGTGGCTCACACCTTTAATCCCAACACTCAGGAGGCAGAGGCAGGCAGATCTCAAGACCAGCCTGGTCTACAAAGCCAGTTCCAGGATAGCAAGGGCTACTCAGGAAAACCTTGTCTCGAAAAAACCCTATCTCAATTATCCATTCTAAACTGGCAATCACATCTTGTAATTAGGGCTTATTATCGTCAACTCCTTTTGAAAGGATAATGGTCCTGCAGGGAGGCAGAGTCACCTTGCTCTGAGACCAGCCTGTTCTGAGCCAAATCAGCCTTGTTTTGAATCACAGCACAGCCATGGCTCTTAGAGCAATGTTCACAAACGCTTTTGTAATTTTCTTCCACTGCTTTTTCTTTTCCATCCGGAAACATATGCTTCTTAGCAGAGAGAAGGCATGAGTGCAAGAGGTGCTTCCGCTTCAGGTTGTACAAAGATGTAAACTTAGCAGAGATGCTAAACTACGATGACTCTAAATAACTTAGTTCCTACTGGTGAGATGCTCCTGAGCAGAGAGCAGGCCTTGTTGATGGTCCACTGCTCCCTTAGGGGAAAGAGATCAAAGACAGGCACGTCCCCATCACGTGCTCTTTGCCAACAAACTCACAGGCACAAGATGTACACACACACACACACACACACACTGACATGTATGGATGTATGGACAGAAACCAGTGGAGACCTTGAGGCACCCACTAGCAGACACCTTTAGAAGTGCACTTGTCCATGTGCCCACTTGGTGCTGAAACTCACAGCTGCCTGTAGCTTTAGCTACATCTGATGCCTACATGGACACATGCACATGTACCTAAGCTCTCAGGCTAGCATTCGAAGCTCTGCGGAGCTGCGGGGCACGTCCTTGTTACCAGGCAGGGACTCAAACACTTCCCACACCAATCTGTTATGCACTAACGCAGGGGAGGGAGTAAACACTGACTACGCCCCTCCTTGCCATGCCTCTCTTCCATTGGTTGCGGGAGCAAACCTCTCCCGCCTTCTGTTTCTTCTGGTTCGGCCTTCGGACCTCCATTGGCTTAGGCAACAAGTCCTCCCAAGAGAGGCAATGGGCGTGGTGCGGAGGCGTTAAGAAATAGATGGGCGAGCTTGCTAACCAATGAGTATGTGTATACACCTCAGCAACTGAGATTCGCCAATGGCGAGGTAAAGTGGGCGGGGCTCTGCAGCTGTCAAGCGCCCCCGGCCGGTAGGGCGTTCGAGGGGCTCGCGGCGCTCGGGGACCCTCCGCCGCCTGCGCGCAGCCTGGGGCCGGCATGGGAGGGGTGGCTGAGACGGCATGATGAGCTCCCTGGGCAGCCCGGTGCGGGCCTACGATTTTCTACTTAAGTTCCTGTTGGTGGGCGACAGCGACGTGGGCAAGGGGGAGATCCTGGCCAGCTTGCAGGACGGAGCAGCAGAGTCTCCTTACGGCCACCCGGCGGGTGAGCGCGGCCGCAGCACCCGGAGGCACAGCGCTGGGGTGTCGGTGCGAGCGGCCTCTCCAGCGTGGGTCTAGTCCCGGAGCGGCTGGGCAGGGCTAGGTCCCACATGTTGGGGAAGACTGCACTCTGTGGGCGGAGTCCGCAAAGCAGCTCAGGGTGGGCGTCGAGGGAGATCGCAGGTGCGAGCGACGTGTTTGGGAGAAGTGCGTGGGATTACGGGAGACGTGGGCAGAGAGGCAGCGGACCATGGTGCAGAGGAGACAACAGTCTCAGAGACTATGACCTTTTGGCGCGTGGGACTGCAAGCAAAGAGTAGCAAGACTAGACTCCAGCCTTTGATTCCAAGCACCAAGCTCTGTGTCCTAATGGACAGTACTTCCAAGAGGAGTAGGAGGAGTCTAAGTGACCCAGTAGAGTTGGCTAGGGTGTAGGAAGGAACTCAGCTAAGAGGCTGGAGTCTAGGAGACTGGACACAGGTGGGACCAGAGCGTCTCAGGCTCCAGGGCAGTGAGCAGTGTGTGTCCTAGAAGCTCAAGGTTTGAGACCCTGCACCCCAGAGGAAGAAGAAAGAGTGACAGAATCCTGAGCATAACATCAGAATAGTCACGCAGTGATCCATCCCTCAGATTGTGGCTGTGCACAGACTTCTGTGACTGCCTAAGGTGTCGTTATGGGGGTTTCAACCCACCTTTCTAATACAGACCCTGTCCTGAGGCCTTCCATCCTCTGTTCTCTGGGATTGCAGATTGCTTCCTGCATCTCCAGCCCCCTGGCAATGCCACAAGGGCTAACAAGGGTCTAAAACTGTGTAGCCCGATGCCAGTAACTGCCAGCCTGGACAGGCATAGGGCATAGCTCTGTTGGATAGCGTTACCGTGAGAGCAAGGGCATGTATACAGCCCTGTCTTCCTGTTCTGGTGCTCAGTGAAGGCCAGGCTTCAGCAGAAGCAAAAGAGTAAAACGTTTTGAGTCCCACAGTAGATGACTGATATGGACAGAGAGAAAGATGTTGATGACGTGTGAGCAGATTTACTATTGGTTGACTTGAGCAAGGCCCACTGAGCTGTTGCTTTCCTTTGTATTCTGTTGTCAATATGATCTAAGAGATTGCGGGGACCTGGTGCTGTAGTTGTGGTCTTTGTGGCCTTTTGATTTGCTATATATTTCTTCTAGGGCTAAGGAAAGAGCATGGGAAGAACAGGCTAGGTATTGTGGCTCACACCTGTAATCTCAGCGTTCAAGAAGCAGAGGGGGGAAATTGCCATGAGTTTGAGGCCAGCCTGGGCTACAATATGAGACACTATCTGGGAAAAAACAAAACAGAATGGGAGGGAGTAAACTGGGGAGAAGAGATAAACAGAAGAAAGGTAAACAAGTGGGGGAGAGACAAACATTAAAAAGCTTGGGTCATTATTTTGTTGTAAGGACATCTCAGGAGGAGATTCTCAGTGTTCTGGCAGTGGAAGGTGAGGTGTTTGCAGCTTCATGCTCCACTCTCTTCATCCGTGTCCGGGTTTTGTAGCCCACTTAGCAATTTCCATACTGCAGAGGTTCTTAACATTCAATTTTGTTTTGTATATATAATATCAGAGCTTGGTATTCATGCAGTATTTAAATGAAATCAGCGCTGGCTAACTCTTTTAACTATAGCTACTTCTGAGTTCCTTACAATGCAGCTTCACCTCTGAACTCAAAAACTTTCTCAAGTTGCTTGCTCTGAGAACATATGGTCTGTCTTTAGCTGTACACAGTGTTCTTAGAGTATATTGCTTTCCCCTCAATACCTGGTAACATGATCACTGTCTTTCTGGTATTTGATGTTGTCATGGTGAAAACATTATATCAACTGATTTTCTAGATGGGCGATTTGCCTTGTCTTTAGGAATTTTTTAAGAATGTTTTTCTTTGCCTTACCTTGCTTAATCAGGCTATGACTTAAAAAATTTGATACGTATTCTGAATTCCTAGATAAAAAAAATACTTTCTTAATTTCAGGGGAATTTGCTTTATGTCTATAAAATATCTCCTATTGCTTTTGCATTAATTTCTCATTTGATGTTACAAAAAATGACTACAAACTGGCTTAAAACAACAGAAGTTGATTCTCTGCACAGTTTGGCATCAGTAGGACATGGTTTCTATGGGGAGCACTAGGAAGGTGTCTTCTTGTCTTTTTCAACTTTAGGAACCTTCCTGCACTCCAGGGTTCTTGGCCTCTTTCTTGGTCTTCAGAGACATTGATAGCCAGTGATCTTCTCAGGTCCCTTCTCTCTGACATGAACTCTCCTGCTTCCTTTTTTTTCCACTTCACAGGACACATTGATAATTTTTTGTCCACATCGACAATCCAAGACAGTATCTCTGACAATCTGAGACATTGAGTGCTGTCTATGACCACTTTTCATTCCATTGCAATCTTAAATCTTCCTTTCCATATGCCCTAACATTCACACATCATGTAGGATCAGTGTGTGCACTGACTACAGGTCTGTTGTTCTGCCTTGCACTTCTATGCTGGACATCATGGTGTATTTTCCATGAGAATTTACCTCTTTCTACTTGCTTTGGTTATTTTTTTTCTCTCTTTCCTCTGACTTTCTATGACTTGTCTTTTTTTTTGTTGTTGTTGAGTATTTTGATTCTAGTAAATTGTTTACAGTAGTTTCTGTAGTTGTTAATTCAAGAATGATGTTGTATCATTTTTTTTGCTATTTTCTTATTTTTTAATTCAGTTTTTACATTTCATTAAAATTTCCTCGAGGGGCTGGAGAGATGACTCAGTTAACAGCACTCGCTGCTCTTCCAGAGGACCTGGGTTCGACTTCCAGCATCCACATAATGCTGGAACTCACAACTGCCTATAACTTTAGTTCCAAGCGATCTGGTGCCTTCTTCTGGCCTCTATAAGCATCATACATGTGCATGCTGCACATGCATGCATGCAGACAAATCATTCATAAACAGAAAGTAAAAATAAATGAGTCTTAAAAAGGAAAAACGGGGGTTTGGGGGGGGGGAAGAGACGGCTCAGTGCTTGAGAGCATTGACTGCTCTTCCAGAGGACCCAAGTTCAATTCCCAGCACCCACATGACAGCTCACAACTATTTGTAACTCCAAGATCTGTCACTCTCAGGCAGACACACATGCAGACAAAGCATCAATGCACATAAAATAAAATAATTAATAAACTGAAAAGAAAAAATGCTCAAAAAAACCCACTAATGAATTCATACTTCCCCGACTTAATGTCCTGTTAACTTGCCTGCTGTGTTGTCAAAGCAGTCAGAGTGAACTTTGTTGTTGTTCTTTGGGTCCTTTGTCATGTTTCTCTTTCCTCTTAACGGTTTGAGGTGAAATATATGTATAGAATGGTGCACACTCTGTTATTACATAGTTCAGTGGATTTCCAAACCTAGCATGTCATGTCACCAGTATCCAGTTTAAGACATGACACTGCCGGGCTCCTGAAGCCCATGTTTCCTCTTCCAGTCACACCATACCCTCAGTATAGTCACAGCCCTGGATTTTGACAGAATGGATCACTCTTGTCTGAATTTACCCTGTAGAAAAGAGAATCACACAGTGTATGCTCCTCAGAGTGCCTCTCCTGCTCCTTATTGCATGTGAGGATCTCCCCTGTATATGCAGTCATGGCTGTTTGATCGCATTGTCTGTAAATCCCTTGTGTGGCCATCCTATGGCCTACTGATCCTGCTGGTTATGAGAATTTGTGTGGTTTCCAGTTACTGATTACAGTGATTTTCTTTGCTGTACCCACATAATTAATGTTTTTTTTTTTCATTTCTGTTAGCAGTACTGAGTTTGAGATGTGTGTAGGGCTGAGTGTGTAGCCTGGTCATACAGAATGTGCTTACCATATGTGTGGCTGTGGGCCATGTTCCAATAGGCACACACACACACACACAAAGTAACAGATATGGATACTTACGTATACATTTAACTTTGGTAAATACTCCTAAATTTTCATGTCTACCTGTAAATTACAGGAGCTGTGGTGACTTGTAACCTCACCAACACTTATTACTTTTCTTCTCCATTTTATCTGTTCCCATTTGTTTGGGTTTTTAGATTTTTTTTTTTATGGTTTTTCAAGAGTATTTTGCCTTCTTGTATGTATGTACTCCACGTACATACCAGGTGCCCATAGATATCAGAAGAAGATATTGGATCTCCTAGAAATGGAATTATGGAAGGTTGTGAGCTACATGGGAACCAAACCCAGGTCCCTTGCAAGACCACCATGGGCGGTTAAGTGCTGAGCCATCTCTCTAGTCCCTCTTAATGTTTATTTTGGAAGGGCTCTGCTCACTTGGCAGAGTGCTTTCTTAACACACATGAAGCCATAGATTTGCTCCTCAACACCATATTTAAAAACAAAGCAAGGGGCTGGAGAGGTGGCTCAGTGGTTAGGAGCACTGGCTGTTCTCTAGAGGTCCTGGGTTCAATTCCCAGCAACCACATAGCAAGAGACAACTGTAACTCCAAGTCTAGGGGATCTGTGGCACCAGACATGCATGTAGAATACGTGTGTGTGTGTGTGTGTGTGTATTTGCAGGCAAAATACCCAAACAAATAAAAAATTAATCTTTTTTTTTGTTGTTTTGTTTTTTGAGACAGGGTTTCTTTGTATAGCCCGGGCTGTCCTGGAACTCACTCTGTAGACCAGGATGGCCTCGAACTCAGAAATCCACCTGCCTCTGCCTCCCAAGTGCTGGGATTAAAGGCGTGTGCCACCACCGCCCTGCCAAAATTAATCATTTTTTAAAAACTATATGTAGTAACATATATCAGTAATCTCAGCATTTGAGAGAACAGTTTGAACCAGGGGGATTAGGAGTTCAAGACTATCCTTGGATATGTAGCAAGTTCAAAGGCAGCCTGGACTACATGAGGTCAGGCCTCAAAAAACAAACAAAATTAAAGCATTTATTTAGGATTCTTAATTTATGTGATGGCTAGTGAGATTAAACATTTTTTTATTTTTAAGTTTCTTCTTTAATAAAATATTTAAGTCTTTGTCTTGTTTTGTTTTGTTTTGTTTTGTTTTGTTTTGTTTTGTTTTGTTTTGTTTTTTGAGACAGGGTTTCTCTGTATAGCCCTGGCTGTCCTGGAACTCACTTTGTAGACCAGGCTGCCTCGAACTCAGAAATCCACCTGCCTCTGCCTCCCAAGTGCTGGGATTAAAGATGTGCACCACCACTGCCTGGCTATCTTTGTCTTTTCTTGTAGTTTGATTATTTTTAATGTTGGTAGGCGTGTTTAAAAATATTATTCTGTCTGTGAGTGTTTGTGTCAGTTAGTTGTTCATAGTGACTCTCCTCTGTGCATCAGTTTGTCAGTCATTTAGTAGTGATTTTGGACAAAGAGAAGACGATAATTTTAACATAATTCAAGTTACCAGCATCTCATGATTAGAACAGAGTTTCCTGTAACACGTGTCTTCCTATTGCCAAACAGTGAATATGTTCCCCTCTAAAAGTTCTGATGTTCTACCTTTGATACTGATGGCTGCCTTCCAGCTGGAATACGGTATGGTTTGTTTTCCTATTGCTGTGATAACCATCACAACCAAAAACAATTTGAGAAAGGTTTTATTTCATCTTACAGCTTGGTCCATCATGAAGGGGAGTCAGGACAGGAATGAAGGCAGACGCCATGGAGGAACGCTATTGATTGGCTTGCTCAATTTGATTTTTTATATATACAGAGGCCACCTGCCTAGGGATGGCACTACCCACAGTGGGCTGGGCCCTTCCACATCAATCGTCAATCAAGAGGGTGCCCCCACAGGCTTGCCTACAGGCCAATCTAATGGAGGTACTCTTTCCATTGAGGCTTTCTCTTCCTAGATGACTCAAGCTTGTGTTAGGCTGACAAAAAACAAACAAACAAACAAAAACCCAAAACAGCGAACACAGGAAGCAATGTCCATTTTTAATTTTTTGACAGTTAACTATGCAGTTGGAGAGATATCTCTGTTTCTTTGTGCTACATCTTTGACAGACAGCATGCTTGGCATACCCTCTGGGTGTGAGCAGTTGATCTCACAACTTCTGGTTTCTTTAGCAGATATCTGAGGTATTCACTTTAGGAAGGAGAAAGGGCTTATTTAGCTCACAGTGTTGGAGGTTTAACTCACGATCAGCAAGTACATCATGGTGTGAGCATGTGAAGGAGGAAAGCCCTGTATCTCTTCAAACAGAGAACAAAGAGGGGCTGAGGTCTCACTGTGACCTAAAGCTTCACACAAGCCCTCTCAAAGGTTCCACCATTTCCCAAACTGTCATCCTAAGAGCAAACCTTAAGCGTGTAGGCCACTGTGGACATTCATTCAGACGATAGTAGCTGATTTGTCTCCCCCTGAGCATCTGTCAGTCATGTAATCTCTTCCTGTCTTGCTGAGGGATTCCTGTGAGATGCGTGTTCTCTTTATCCTAACCATGTATAAATAAACCTTCTCATGTGTCCTCTTGGACATTTTACTATCCTTTGTCCTGCAGCCTATGAGGACCCTTGCTATAGTGTCTGTTTCCTGGGGGAGCTATCTTCCATTCCTGTGGTGACTATGGTGATTTTTCTCCTACACTGGTCCTGCCTAAGGTTCTCACTCCACTTCAGCAAACATGTCTCCAGCTCAGCCCTTCTGGAATGTTCTTTTTATTTTTTTTTCCACCAAGCAGGCATGGCATTGAAGAGGGTCAGAAGCCACACCGTATTTCCTCTCATACCCATCCCACCACAGGTTTCTTCTTTGCCTCAGCTGGTGACACTTCCCATACCAGCTTGTGACCTTCTGAGGGCTTTTCTGCATTTTGTGAATTTCATTAGTGGTGAGGAAGGGTAGTAGATTAAATAGACCCTGAATGCTACATCTGTTGCTTCCCAAATGTCTCCAGGAAACCAGGCATGTCACGTTCTCTGACTATTTCCCTTCCTGGCTACGTCTCCAGTTCCTTTTTCTCAGGAAAATCACCATTTATATGTTTGAGCATTGTCTAGCACCAAGGAGGTCCTGTGTTCAATACCAGTACCAAAACAAAGGTGCAAAATGCAACTTTATTGTTTTCAAGCACACAGAAGCATTTCTATGTAATAATACAGAGGTAATAATAATTTTTGTGTATTGAAAGTGCCCAAGAGCCATTTCACAAGGCAAGGTTATATTATCAGAGGGTGAATAACACCCTTAAGGTTTCATGTCCTGTGGAAGAGCTAGGATGTAGGCAGGCAGGCTGTCCCAGGAGGCTGTGCTAGATCTCCACCACCCTTAAGCATCTAGAGATAATGTTTAGGAAAGTCCTCTGTCTTCCACACAAAGAGCATTAAGCCTTCTGTACTCAGTGACTCAATTGTAATCTTTCCCCCTTTCTTTGTGCTCCTGACAAATGTTCCTCCAAGACCTGTGTGCTTCCTCATCTCTCTGTTCTGCCGGCACAACCGTACATTTGCTCACTTAAAAAGCTACCCTGCTGGTTTCCCATGGCAACCCCTTTAAGACTTAAAACATGTTGTATAAAGTCATTGCCTCCCAGTGTGAACTCAAGAGTCCTAACCTGAGCCCGTGCCCTCTGCAGAAGCTCCCTAAGGAGAGGCTGATTCTCTACTGCTTTACAGACAGTGGTACCACTTAGAAGCACACAATGAATTTTTAAATGCATTTTTTTTAATGTTCAGAAATGCTTCGGTGTGCTTGAAAACAATAAAGCTGAATTTTGCATCTTTTCTGTGGTACTGGTATTGAACACAGGGCCTCCTGGGTGCAAGGCAATGCTCAAACATTCAAACATAGCCCCCTCCCTCTCTGTGTGTGTGTGTGAGTGTGTGTGTGTGTGTGTGTGTGTGTGTGTGTGTGTGTGCGTGCTACATCTCATAGGTATAGGACAACTTTCAGTAGTCAGTTCTTTCCTTCCACTATGTGAATCCTGGGGATGGAAATCAGGTTTTGAAGTCTTTGTCTGAGTCATCACTCCAGCCTCAAAATGAATGTTCAAAGAGTTTATATGGGACTTGGTACATGGACTGGCTATGTAGATAGAATGCTGGCCTGGCATGCATGAAGTCATGGGTTCAATCCTCAACGCTATGTATGCTAGACATACTGATACACACTTATCTTCCTGTTGCTCAGGTGATGGGACAGAAATATCTGAAGTTCAAGGCTGGCCTGAAATAATGAGACTCTATCTTATTTTGAAAATAAAAACATTTATGACATAAAGGCATAGCTCGCAAAAATGTCTTCATGTTTTATGTTGCCTCAGTCCAGACTCGAGCCAGTTGGTCTCATCCTTTTGAGGCTTTTTAGAACCTGTGATGAGCTTTGGGCTTCACCACCAGCCCTTTCTTTATCACTTGGAGATGGCTTCCAACCCACAAGTGGTCTGGGCAAGACATCAGTGCAGAGAACCCAGAAAGCCATCTCCAGGTATTGGCATTATGTCATCTCATCTCCACCTGGCCTACACTGTCTCCAAGATGGTGGACAGTGGGTTGATAGAGTGGAACATCTCCCCTTGTTTTGTAAGCAGCAATGTATCTAGTACCTGGTATACTGTTGACCCCTGTAGAGTGGACAGATGGTTTCTCTTCTTTTAAAAAAAAAATGTATACGAGTATTTTGCCTGCATGTATGTCTGTGGATCACATTCGTGCAGTGCCCAGAGATCACAAGAGACCATTGGATCTCCTGGAACTGGAGTTACAGTGGGTTGCTAGCCACCATGTGGGTGCTGGGAACCGAAGCTGGGGCCTCTGGAAGAACAAGAACTCGTGACTAATTGAACTATCTTACCAACCCACTAGGTAATTTTTAGAAAAGTTTCGTTGACATTTACAGAGGTTCATAAGGATGGAACTATCTGTATGATCTTCGGGTAATTTGGATGATTTTAGCTTTGGTTTTCCACAGTGCGATTTTGTTATTGACATTTTATTTAGTTATGATGCATGCCAAGGCATGTGTTTTAAAGACATTGGACAATTTGTGGGAGTTGGTCCTGTCCCTTCTACCATGTGGGCTCCAGGGACGGAATCTGAAGCATTAGGCTTGGCATCAAGTGCCTTCATTCTCTGAACCATCTTACCAGCTTACAAAATAGTTTTTTTCATGGATGAATTTGGCTATATGCTTTGGCTCCCCCCCCCTTTTTTTCGTAACTGGATTTGCTTTTTTGTGATATTAAACTCTTGTCGGGAGTTAGTTGTTGCTGTTGTTTTAGTTTGAGACAGAATTTCACTGTGTATCCCTGGCTGGAACTCACTGTGAAGAGACCAGGATGGCCCTGAACTCATAGAGATCTGCTTGCCTCTGTCCCCTAAGTTTTAGGGTTAATGGCATGTGCCACCATGGCTGGCATAGATCTTAAACTCCCTTCTTCCCCACAATGAAAACTTCATTGAAAGATTGACATGACCAAAACTGTGATAATCTCATAATATCTTAGACATTTTGCCTCTACAAAACAAGAATTTGGACTTTGGGGCTATCTAGATGGCTCAGTAGGTAAGGGTGTTTGACATCAAACACATGTCTCTATAAAAGTGTGCAGTGCTTGCTGAGGCCAGAAGAGGGCATTGAGTCCCCTGGATCTGGAATTGCAGATGGTTGTGAGTTGCCATGTGGGTGGCTGGGAATTGAACCCAGATCCTCTGCAGTGGGGTTTTGTTTTGTTCTGTTCTGTTTTGTTTTCTGAGATGGGGTTTCTCTCTGTAACCTTGGCTATCCTAGAACTCACTCTGTAGACCAGGCTAGCCTCGAACTCAGAGATCTGCCTGCCTCTGCCTCCCGAGTGCTGGAATCACAGGTACTCACCACCACTGCCAGGCTACAACCAGTGCTCTTAACCACAGAACCATCTTTCCAGCACAATGATTTTAAACTCTTAACATATTGTATAGAATTCAAAACTCCATCAGGTCATAGTTGAGCCCCGAACCCTTTATTAACAGGGAAAACACCATGTGATTTTTGTTGCTAGCCTCAGCTGAGAGGACGACAGCAGTACATTTGCACCATCAGGAGCCCAGGTAGAGAGAAGCTCCCTTTGTGTGTTAGTGCCACAGCTGACAGCCAGGCTAAAGTCCAGGGTGCCTTGGTCTCAGCAGGGTTTCCCTGGCACTAGATGCTGACGGTCATGTCTTGGGAGGAATCCTATAATGTTGTTGGTAAAGGATTGTATAGGCCCTCACAAATGCTCCTCAAATTTTGGACCTGAGGTAAAATGAGCCTCAAACAGTTGCTACATTGTATGGATTGTGTATTCCAACCTCTTGCAGCTACTAGTTAATTACCCTCCTCTAAACATGGCATTTGAATTAACAGTGTGTTGTTTACATTGTAGCTTGTGACAGGATTGGTTTGATTGGTTTAATTAAAAATAAAAAAAGCAGGCTTAGAGAGAAAGACTCATAAATATCCATATTAAGCAGTAATTGGCCTTGACATGTAGACTGTTAATTATTAATACAAAAGGTTATTATCTTAACAGGAAAATATTCATTTACTTCTACGAATAGTACACCGTTCTCTCTTAGATTAATAATACCTAACCATAGATGAAATTGGTTTCTTCCAGTCAGAATGCTGTGTGTGTTGGGGAGGTCACTGACTGACTGTGGGGTTTGAGTAGAGTCAATTCAGCATGGTGCAGAAACTAATACCATAATACTTGGGGGCCAAATGGCTGGTGTAGGAGGAACCTGCAAAGGAGTGTTTTCAACATCCTTAGCCTGTGATGTCTTCCCTGGAGCCTGTGGCTGCTGAAGAGTGGTGCAGAGGGAGGTGGGCGTTTCACGTGCTGCCAGTGGAGGAAGGGTTCCTGAGCTGCTATGACAAGTGATTTTAATGAGGGCTTAAAATACAGCAGTGATTCTCTCCTAGAGCTAAAGGCAGAGCCTAGAATCAAGGTGTCAGACAACCCTGCTGACAGGGTGAGGGGAGGACCCTTCCTTGCCACCCCACTTTTTAGTGTCATTAATCTTTGGTTCTTTGGCATAAGGCAGGCTGGCTCTAGTCTCTGCCTGTGTTGTCATAAGGCTTTCCCAGGTCGCTACATTGCCTGTCCTCCTAAACATCTCAGGTACTAGATATAGGGCCCACATTAATTCATCATGGTCTTACCTTGGCTACATCTGAGAAAACCATATTTTTCATTTCTGTATAAGGTTACATTCTGGGAATCCAGGAAGACAGGACATTTAGAGTGAGAACATTCACATTTTCAATACCTGAAATGGTATTGAAATGAATGGGTATTGTCCCCATTTTAAAAGACAGAGTTTTGCAAGGCCAGCCAAGAACTTACTATGTAGCCAAGGACAACTTTTTTTTTTTTTTTTTTGAGGAAAATCATACTATGTAGCTCTGACTACTTAGAATCCTATGTAGACAAGGTTGGCTTCTGCCTCCTAAGTGTTGGGATTAAAGGCATGTGTACCACACCCGAGAACCCTGAACTTCAATACTCCTGTCTCCACCTCCTTAATGCTGGGATCATAAGACATACATCACCATTCCTGGTTTATGTAGGGCTGAACATCAGACTCAGAGCTGTACAGTGCATGCTGGGACCAGTACTTTGCCAGCTGAGCTAAACCCTTAGCCTGGTGTTACTCTTCTCATGAAAGCAGAACTGAGAACTTGGATCCCCAAAAGACCTCTTCTTCTTGCAGCTTAATACTGGGACCCCTTGCCCATGTTGGTGTCTGTTGACTAGGACCTTATCAAAGGATCTTCTTTCCCCAGGACCTCCCCCAAGGTAAGCCACATGCATAGAGCCCTCGCCACTGGAGTGAGTGTTCCTGCTAGGCTCTCCTGGTTATATGGTGACTGGGCTACCCCAGCCCGATAAGCTTGCAGATGACACAGGGGCTTTGCCACAGTCATCTGTTTTCGTCACCGTTATCCAGTCTCTCCAGTAACATTTTCTAAATTGCAAAGGAGAAAAAGATAGATGTGCAAATAACTTTTTAAAAAAGATTTATTTATATTTATTTTATGTGAATGGGTGTTTTGCCTGCACATATGTTTGTACTCTATGTATCCAGTGATCACGGAGATTAGAAGTGGGTGTCAGGCCTTTTGAACTAGAGTTACAGTCATTCTTTAGCCGCCATGTGGGTGCTGGAAGCTGGACCCAAGTCTTCCACAAGAGCAGCTAAGGTTCTTAAGCATTGAGTTATTTCTCTAACCCACATGAAAGTAATTTTTATCTACTATCTCTAATAGTCTTTTATTTCTAATAATTGACATTATTACCCATTCACTATATTAGATGAAATTCAAATTATATAGAAAGGAGCTGGAGAGGTAGCTCACCAATTAAGAATACTGGGTGTTCTTCTCTTCTAGAAGTCCTGAGTTCAATTCCCAACATCCACATGGTAGCTTCCAACCATCTATAATAGGATCTGATGTACACTGATGGTGATCAAGCATATATTCAGACAAAGACCTCATACATAAATATATAAAGACATAAACCTTTAAAAAATAAAACAAAATATATGCAGATACACTCACGTGTATACATATAAACACATATTTTAATCACATTATAAAGTTACTGTTACCTTGAAAAATTGAAGAATATTACCCAAACTGTAAGTATATTTTAAACAGAGCAGAGGTGGCATACACCTTTAATCCCACCACTTGGGAGGCTGAGGTAGGCTCTGAGTTGGAGGCTAGCCTGGTCTACAGAGTGAATTACAGAACAGCCAGGGATACCCTGTCTCAAAAGAACAAAACAAAGTATATTTTAGAACTACAAGTTGTATCAGTTTCTTACAATGTTAAAGATTGTATCGCCTATAATACTACTTTGTGGCAGGGAGATCATATAGAGAGGTAATGGGGTGGAAAGTACAAGGAAATGTCTAGATGGCCCAGTGGCTGGTCTGTGGGAAGTAACATTGTCTCACTATACAGACCAGTCTAACTTCAAATTCAAGATCCTTCTGGTTCAGTCTGCCAGTTGCTGTGGTTACAGATGTGCACCACCATGTTAACATCCACACTCATTATAGGCTCGCTTCCAGAAGATGGCTGTGTGGCTGGAAACAGCTGCTGGGACTCTCCCCTGCTCCAATGCCTGGTCAGCTCTGGTTCCTAGATAAACACTTGTGGAAACATACAAGGAGCTGGAGTAAGGGTGGAGCCTTGCAGTCTGGTCTCCCACATGATCAAGCCTCAGAGCCTCTCCCTGAGGAGATACAGTTGGTGGAAATGAAGGTACTACTTGATATGGGAGCTCAGGGCCTAGTGAGAAAATGGTTATAAAGAAGCATTTTACCCTGTTTAGAGAGTGTGTCCCTGGTTGTGGTAGACCATGGAAGAAAACCAGGCCTAGAGGCTATTGAGGTTCTCATGAGCACTCAGCTCTAGGAGCTGGTTCCTAGGTGACTAAGATGCTAGTCAAAAGTGAGCTCAAATCCTTGTTAGGGTTTAGTTGTAAAATGTCCTATAAAGGTCATGTGAGAAAGGCTTGTTTACCAGCTGGTGGGCTTTTGGGAAGTGAGTGGATTATGAAGAGTTGGATTTCATCAATTGATTCATTAACCTCTTTATGGGTTCATAACTTAATGGCATTATTAAGAGGTGGTAGAGACTGTGGGACCTGGATGAAGAGAGTAGGTACATGGGAACATGCCCTTGGAGACTATGCATTCTTTGGGGCCCCTTCTCTTCTCTGCTTCTCTGGTGTCATGGGGTAAGCAGCTGTTTATCATCTCACTTCAGGGCCAATGCACAGGAGTCAGCTGACTGTGGACTGAAACTGATGAAACTGTGAGACAAAACAAATCTTTCTTCCTTCAAGTTTATTTTCTTAGGCATTTCTGACAGTGGTAGAAAATTGATCAACTCGAGCTGTGTCAGACCTGGAGAAGGATAACTTAGCCCATGCCTTGTCTTAGTTCTAGGGACTCATGGCCACAAGATATTCATCTCAGCCCAGAGACTCAGGATGTGCACTGAGCTGGTGTACCTTAATGGGCCAGCAGAGTACCAGAGAAGGGAGTACTCGATGCCCTGTAGACATCCTCTCCCGAGACGACGTCTCTCCCTAGGCTTCATGCTCATGTTTCTTCTCTGGATCACGTAGCTCTTAGCCCATTAGAGTCAATAGCTCACAAACACTAGGACAACTGCTCCTGAGAGCCCTATGGAAGCCCAATTCCTTCATGCTTTCTAGTTATCTGCAAGGGTAAAGGCAAGACAAAGACAGGCCCTCATATGTGCAGTTACCTGCCCTTTCTAATCCCAGGATCTTTTTGAATGTCAGTGTCCTGATATCATGATTCTCTAAAGTCAGATCCTAGCATCTTGGTGGCTCCCTGTTCAGGCCTTCCTAACCTGTCTTCTAGAACAGACAAGTGACTTGCTGTTCTCGGGCTGAGTGTAGTCACAGCCTCCTTTACATCCTCTGAGCTAGGTTCTAATGAGGCATACCTTTAATCTCAGCACTCAGGGTTATGGGGAGGCACAGGCAGGAGGATCTCCATAAATTCGAGGCCAGCTTGGTCTGCAGATTGAGTTCCAGAACAGCCAGGGCTATACAGAGAAATCCTGTCTCAAAAAAAAAATTTTTTAAAAGTCAGGTGCTCAGAAATAAACATGTTATAAATTACATTTAATCAATATTTTCACCACAAGTGATCTTCTTGTATGAAGGAGCACTTTCCTGGCAGCTCACTTCCAGAAATAGAAGGAAGCAGCTGGTGGAGGAATCAAAATAGATTACTAAATCACGTATTCATCTAAGTGTGTAGAGAATAGTCTGTTGTTTGTGTGTATGTGAGAGAGAGAGAGGTTTTCTTTTAAGGTTAACATTATCTTTCTCTTAATAACCTTGTTATTCTGATTCATTCAGTGAACACTCTGACAAGGTTTGTTTTAGAAGCTCCATTTATTTTAATCATATTGTTTTTCAGTGATTATTATATATGTACACACACATGTTCTGTTTTTGATTTTTTTTTTTTTTTTGGTTTTTCGAGACAGGGTTTCTCTGTGTAGCCCTGGCTTTCCTGGAACTCACTCTGTAGACCAGGTTGGCCTTGTACTCAGAAATCCACCTGCCTCTGCCTCCCAAGTGCTGGGATTAAAGGCGTGTGCCACCACTGCCTGGCCCACACACACGTTCTTGCATGCCATGTCATACCTGTGGAGGTAAGAGGAAAACTTGAAGGAGTCGGTTCTCTCCTTCCACCAATGGTGTCCCAGGGATCTTGTACAGCTGGCAAGCACCTTCACCTCCCGAGTCATCATGTTCTGATAGTCAAGTACATTAGTCACATTCAACAGATTTGAGTCACATTTTTTTATGCTAATGGTGACAGCATCAGTGTCAGAAATGTTAGTGTCTCATGGGTCAATTGGTAACAAAGGAAAAGAAGTGGTAAGACAACAAATGAGGAGCCAATATCAAGAAAAAAACTGGAGAGAATGAATCAAAATACACCAGAAATTAAGTTTATGGAAGAGTCTTGTGTTGGTGAGCTTAAATCTAGCTTGTGAGAGACTTTGGCTTCTGTGTGTCTGTGTGATATGTGGCCCTATGGCTATGTTAGATATTTATCTTTGATGAGAGAAAGAGAGAGAGACAGAGACAGAAACAGAGACAGACAGACAGACAGATAGACAGACAGACAGACAGACATAATATTTAACAGAGTACTGGTAGCTTCTCCCAGGACCTGACCTCCAAACTCTGTGGAGGTGTTGGGGGTGGGCCACAGACCCTCCTCAGGTGCCAGAATCTAAGCAGGCAGTACCACAGCAAGGCAAAGGCCTCATCAAGGCATCAGGGATCCTGAAAGAGGTGAGTGTGTCCTATGCAAAGGTGTTTCAGGTTCCCTCAGGGGCCAGGCCTCTGACTAAAAGTCCAGAATACATGTTTGATTGACTCAGGTAATGGGTGATTGGGAAGTAGAAGGTGAACACTTGAAGCCTGGGTTTCCTCTGCCTCTTCCCTACAGGGGGATGAGACCCTGGGTATAGGGCTGTGGAATGCTGGTAGAATGTTCTCCCAAGCTAGGTACCATAGGCCCCATGGGGCATAGGTCTACAGCATGGTGGAGCATCAGGAAAGGGACAGAGTAGACTAACTTGACCACGGATAGTAGCACCTGAACAGTCCCCATTTGGTACCAGGACTTCCCTCCCTGGCCTTGGTTAGGGGTCTTTTGCTTTCTGGTTAGTTTGGGACGGCAACAGTTACTGGTTTGAGCTCTTTTGTGTGAAGCTCTCATTGTGATCTACTCAAAAGAGTTAGGTTTGTTAACCAAAGCTGTTGCCAAATGCAGAGTCTGTTTCACTTCAGGTATTAGTTCAAATACAGTTGGATGTTAGTTTTTCCTTTTTTTTCTTTTTTAAAGAAAATGGGTTCTATAAAGGTTAAAAAGCATGCCAGAGGCGTAGGTGCCAAAATTGGCAATGCAAACATGAAAAGGGTACCTTCTGTGTTCAAAATAAAAGTTGTGACTCATCCTAATGACTTTGACTTTCATAGCACTTCCTAGTCAGAGAAAAAGTTAACTGGCATTAGGTTTTAAGTGCTTTCAGAGTCAAGGATGTGGTGACAGGCCCACAGAGATGATGAGTGAGAACCATTCAGAGCACAGGGGATAATGGACGCCCCAGGAAGAGACATGATTGTACATGGGGTGGCATATGGAGACCACCAAAGGTCACCTATATTAGGTGGGACCCAAGGTGCTGAAAAGACATGACTGTACCCACCCCAAGGACTTTTGCGTCGTGGCCGGAGAAGGTGAAGAAGCTGCTGGTGTCAGAGTCTGGTCTGGGTACATTAGTGTCTTGATCATCATGGTACTACAGCAGGACCTGCAAACCCCAGTGGGTTATGCTTACGGATCGCCTGTCTTGAGCGACTACTCTATGCAGTAGAAGTGAGGTGAAAGCTCTATCTCTCCATCCTGCATGTGACAAACTGAATGTGTCCCTTCTCCCAAATTTATATGTTGAAATCGTGATGATTGTAGGATGTAGGGAGGTTAGATGGTGGGAGTGGAGTCTCACTGATGAGTTACAAACAGCCAGGTAAGCTCCCTGGCTTCCTGGGCTGAAAGACAGCACCACTGGGAACCAGGAGGGCACACTTTCCAGATCTGAGTCCCCTGGTGCTTGATTTTATACTCCCTTCTCCAAGTTGTGAGAAAGATTTCAGTTGTTTAAAAACAACATTATGATGTTTTTGTTATGGATAACCACAATAGTCTGAGAAAGCATCCTACCTAGCCCTGTCCTGGCTACAGAGAGGGTAAGGAAAACAGATAGCATCCAGAGTAGAGATAAAGTAACTCTGAAGAAAGATCAAATCACTCACTGCCTTAAAAGGAAGTGAAGGGTCCACAAGGACATGCCTTCCCTCACCAGAGCACAGATGTTGGGAAAGTCACTCATAGCCCTCAGAGCTCTGGGGTCAGGCCTGCTGTTTCCTGCCTTTTGAGAATTGTTCATTGGGAGCAGGTTGTTCAGGCAGATCACCCTAATATTGGAAGTCTGAGTTAAATGGTTTTTGTTGCTATAGTATGTTTTCTTTTTAAATTTTATTTATGTGTATGTGTGTGGATATGTGTACAAGTATGGGACCACCCACAGAGACCAGAAGAGGGTGTCAGAGGCTAAACACACCTCTGATGGCACATACCTTTAATCACAGCACTCAGGAGTCAGAGGCAGGGGGATCTTTGTGAGTCCAAGGCCAACCTGATCTGCAAGTTCTATGCCAGCCAGAACTACCTAGTCTCAAAACAAAACCACAAAACAAGCAAGTAAACAAACAAAAAGCCAGAAACAAAGAGATTGTTGGATATCCTGGAACCAGAGTTACAACAGGCACTCTGAAATGCTGAGCCATCTCCCGGCCCCCTAGATAGATTTTCTTCTAAATTCTTGCTTATGGAGGTCAGTGGACTTTATGTAGGGAATCTTCAAGTGTATCTTCAATGGCTTTCCCAGCTTAGAGGTTCCCCATTCCCCATTCCCTCATTCCCACTCTCCTTCTCTTCTCCCCCCGCCAATATCTTCTTATTTCCTTTCCTCCTTTTGGGCATTGTGCCCTGAACATTTTTGGTGAACAGAAAGATTAACTCAAAAGTATATTCCTACATCATGTATCTGCCAATCAGGTCAGGTCTTACTCCAGGAGTGGCCAGATTCCAAGGCTATCAGGATTTTCCACAGACAACTCCATGCTCAAGCCTGTGTGTTACACTGCCTCTCGTGTTTTCTGTATCCCACCTAGGGAGGAAGCTGGTCCAGGACCTCTAAACTGGGTGGGTGTTGTCAGTGATGGTGGCACATAGACTGTGTAATAAGCAGGCTGCCCCTCTGTTCAGTCATTTACCAGAACTCTTAGGTTTCTAGCTTTTCTCTTTGTCCAACATTGTTTGCAGGATGACTGGGCCATGCCAGAGCAGAACCTCAGAAAAGAGAGGGCTTTTCATTCTCCTGAAGGGATTCTCTCTGGTGGTCACATGAAGAAGCCTCCTCAGGAGCCCTGATTTAAGAAAAATAGACAGGCAATAAAAGCTGTAGCCATTTTCATGGCAATGAAGTCAGTGTCTGATACTGAAAATGCCCTGCTATCCTCCAGGTTAGGAAAGAGACAAAGACAAGGAACATTGAGAGAAGGGCCAAAGAACACACAGGTTGACAAATAGGGGAGGGATGTGAGGGGGTGAGACAGACCCAGGTCAAGGAACAGCCAAACCAGAGGTGTGCCAGCATCTTTTTTGTTTTCACTAATGGGATAGGGGGTATTGTGCTCCTGACTCTGAGTTTCTTAAAAAGAACAGCAGTTATTCCTCTCTAAGGAGCTGGATTTTATTTCTCCATTGATTCACTGTCCACTAGCATGATGGACCCTCTCCTCTGTACAGAAGCTTAACAGGAAACAAATGGAGACTCAGAACCTTACTAAGATATGGACTATTGGCCGGGCAGTGGTGGCGCACGCCTGTAATCCCAGCACTTGGGAGGCAGAGGCAGGTGGATTTCTGAGTTCGAGGCCAGCCTAGTCTACAGAGTGAGTTCCAGGACAGCCAGGGCTATACAGAGAAACCTTGTCTCGAAAAAAAAAAAAAAAAGGATATGGACTATTAGAGTACTGATAGGCTGGGGCCTGGGTTAGGGAGTTAGACCAGAAACAGGAGGGATTGTGTCACAAGAGACTGGGGTAGGGGATGTGTCCTTGACAGTGGGGAAAAGAGTTGTGGGGTAACTGATAGGTGGGTTCAGGAAATGTTCAACCACTGTTCTATCCACGTGGAGTACACAGATCTCAGCTCCTGGGGCATCGGCTCTACTGCCGACCTGGGGTGAAGCTACCAACTCATATATTGTCTCCTTCCTGCCTTCCTATGTCTTGCACTCTGCAGATGAAGCTGCAGCTCTTCTCCTGGGACTGGGAACTTATAGTTGAAACTTAGACATCTAGACTTCTCCAGGGGACTCCACTTAGTTCTAAGGCTATTCCTTTAGTGTTGATGATCAAAAGAAGCATGATGAAGTTGTATACCTGACCCATACAATATCTACTTCTCAGGCAAGGCATCTTTCAGTCTTAGCACTAGAGAGGCAGAAGCAAGCTGGTATCTGTGAGTCTGTGCCCAGCCTGTATAATAAAGGAAGTTCTAGGCTAACCAAGGTTACACAGTGAGACCTTGTCTTAAAAAAAAAAAAAAGCCAAACAGTGGTGGAGCAGGTTACAAACTTGGTGGCATTTGTGATAAAAAATAAAAGGGTGTACTCCTTACTGGTGTTTTTACTGAGCTCAGTTTCTGGGCCCTATTTTCATCAGCTCTGAGTGTATTCTAGTCTCCAGATCTCACTATCATCCAGAGACACCAGAAGTGAATGGACAGTTTCATTTCTTTCTTTCTTTCAAGAGTCTGGGCAGCCCAAGCTAGTGTGGAATTTGCTTTGTAGGTAAGGATAATCTTGAATTCCTGTTCCTCCTGCTTTCACTCCACCAGTGTTGGGATTCTAGACATGCATCAATCACCACACCCATCTCAGGAGACAGTTTCTTCTTTTATTTTTTTTTATATGAGCGTTCTGGATGTATGTGCATTCTGTATGTACCTCGTGTCTGCAGAGGACATAGGATCCCCAGGAACTACAGTGACAAATGGTTTTAGCTGCCAACTGGGTGCTAGAAATTGAACCTGGGTTCTCTCTAGAAGAGGAGTCAGTGTCCTTAATCTCCAGCCCTACTAGGTGTTTGGAATCTTTTGTTTGTTTTGTTTTTAAGAAGCAGAAAAATGGTTTCTGTTGGGATAAAGGAAGATATATTTTTGTTTTTAAAAATAGTTTTTGGAGGCTAGACATGATAGTGCATACCTGTCATCCCAGTACATGGAAGGTGGGAAACAAGAGGAAGCCTTCTCTAGCTACATAGACAATTTGAGGCCAGCCTAGACTGAGACATGAGATCTTGTCTCAAAAACTACAACAATACAAAAGTTTGGGGAAATCTGGGATGCAGCCCTTTGGTAGGGTATTTACCTAGCATTTGTGAAGCCCTGAGTTCCATTCCCAGCAAAGCACACACACACACACATACACACACACATGCACGCACGCACACACACCTACACACATACAACATTTTTCAACTTTTATCTTAGAAGAAAGGCTTATTTATTAAAATAAAGGCTCTCGGTAGATGCAGTGGTGCATCCCTTTAATCCCAGCACTCAGGAGGCAGACACAGGTGAATCTCTGAGTTAGAGGCCAGCCTGGTCCACAGGGCAAGTTCCAGGACCACTAAGGCTCACAGAGAAACCCTGTCTCAAAAAACAAAGATAAATGCAAATAAAATAAAAGCTTGAGACTAGTGAGATGGGACAGCAGGTAAATGTTCTTGCCACTGGATATAAGGCCCTGACTTTGATCCCTGGGACCCACAAGGCAGAAGGAGAGGTTGTCTTCTGAGTACACATATGCGCACGAGTGCCGTGACATGCATTCTTGACCATGAACATAATAAAAATAAAACACAAACCTTGAGGGGCTACTGAAATGGCTCAGCCAGTGCAGTGCTTGCCACAAAAGCATGTTGACCTGCATGTAGACACGGCCCCTTGCCCACAGGATCCACATCAGAATTTAGAGGCATGTCTGTAACCCTGGCAATAGGGATTGTGGAGTTGACAGGTGGTGACAGTGACAACCTGAGTTTGAACTTTCATAGTCATACAAAGGTGGGAGTAGAGAATTGATTCCTGGGGGTTGTCCTCTAACTGCATGAGTACCACAGCAAACACACCTATCCCCACCCACTCACCCACACACACACAAATTAAACATAAAAATCTTAAAATAAGGCAAAAGACTGACCTGAGGTTAACCTCTGACCTTCACACATGCTGGGCACATGTGCACAGACATAGACATGTACATACACCGCACCCACACCTACACCAACAAATCTCGAAAAGAGAGGAAAGTTTAGAAAAATACCCGGAGCTGGAGAGATGGCTCAACGGTTAAGAGCACTGACTGCTCTCCCAGAGGTCCTGAGTTCAAATCCCAGCAACCACATGGTGGCTCACAACCATCTGTAATGAGATTGGGTGCCCTCTTCTGGTGTGTCTGAAGAAAGCTACAGTGTATTCATAAATAAAAATAAATAAATAAATCTAAAAAAAAAAAAAAAAAGAAAAATACCCATAATGTCTAGTCTAGAGGTCTCCTGGCTTAAGGCTGTTCCCCGGCCTACCTTCCTGTGTCACAGACTCAGAGTTGGCATCTTCCTGTCTGCTCCTACACTGTGTTTCCTTCAGATTCCTAGTTGGATACCTGAGGACACACCCCTGCTGCCAGGGCTGCCATTTTAACTTTGTTCCCATGGATACAGCTGAGATGGGCTGTGCAGTGTAGGGTGACTAAAACAGAGGGCAGAGGTAAGGAAGGACAGATAAAGTATACAAAACCCGATGGGCTACATCACCACAGCAAATCCATCAGCCACCAGGCCATACATGGCTCTGTGAAGACTTAGAGTGGTTCTTCAGAAGGTCCAAGTTAGCATTGTGGGCTCATCCTAGGCCCACTGGCTCAGTGCCCATCCTCAAGACAGCAGCAGGGGATGAGCAAGGCCCAGCATACCCAGTTGGGAAACATTGAGCTGATGGTAGCCAATGTAGATGTCACAGTGCTAGAATCTGAGTGGTTATCCCCCCAGTAGGTCAGTCTGGGGTCCAAGGGAATCTTCAAAGATACATATACAGGGTCTCACACGAACGTCAACTTGGAGCTATACAATGAGAAACCTGTTTCTCTTTCAATGCAAGAGTTTCACATGCTTCATAATTTTGTTATGGGTGATAAATCTAGCCCAAAAACCTAAGGTGTCCTCAACTCTTTTGCAGGAATTGATCACAAGACGACCACCATCCTGCTAGATGGCCGGAGGGTGAAACTGCAACTTTGGTGAGTTGGGTGGGGGCTATTCTAGTCAGGATGTCCAGTCACGGCCCTGAAGCTGTGCCCCTTAGTGCCAGCTTCAGCTAGTGGTTTTCCTCAAAAGGTGTTGATGCAGTTGTCTGGGTCCACTGAATCCTATTACCCCATTGCTCAAGGGGATGTGTACCCAGGGCTAAGCTGTGTCCAAGAAAGAGCCTTTGTTGATAGAAGACACCTCAATTGTCACCTGATTTCTGTTTCACTTCACCTGGTGTCATCAGAGATAGGAGTAGAGTGACTAGGACAGCCAAATTCTCCCACTCCTAGCTCTGACTGTACCACTTGGAGCTCAGAGTGCCCTAGTGCCAAGGGCAGAGGATGTGTTGACCACCTAGGCAACAGCTCCCTCTGCTCTGGCTTCTACAGGTACTAAGCCAGCCATAAGCCTGAGAATTATGGTCTCATTCTCCCTCCTGAGCCCCCTTGACCTGTGGGGAGATACATTGGAGGTTGTATCTCTAGTCCTGCTGGCTCTGCCCAAAGATGCTGAATCTACAGCTGTGTGAATGGCCTAACTTCACAATGGAATTGGTCTCTCCTGAGTCTCCAGCTCCTGCTGACGTTTTTTTCAGGAAGCCAGGTCCATTTTACTGCACTCTTCCAGAGGCCTCAGGGACTCTCATCATGCTTAAAAACAATCCCAGGAGCTGGAGAGGTAGCCCAATGGTTGGGACCAGTGGCTGGTTTTCCAGAATACATGGGTTTGATTCCCAGAACCTATATGATGGATCACACCTAGCAGTTCCAGAGGATCTGATGCATTCTTCTGGCCTCCGTGAGCACTGCACACATATGGTGCACAGACATAATTGCAGGCAAAACATCCATACACATAAAATAAAAATAAGTAAAATTTCAAGAAAAACCAAAACCCAGTCCCTGTATAACCTGAGGCCTCTCTCAGGTGGTATTGGTATCCACACTGACTCTTCTACAGTTAACATTTCCACTCTAGTTTTCTGATGTCCAAGACCAGGCCTTCTGCCAGCCTCCAGCCTGTTTCTCCTCCCATGTCTGTAGAGGGCGCTGTGGCTATGTACGGGGCTCTCATGAGCCTATGTGATTATGCAAGGTCAGCAGATATAACTCCATTTTACTGTCTTGCCACAGGCTTTCTAATGGCTTCCTGTGGATTCTGTTGAGGCTGGTTCTGAAATCTTTGATTGCTTCACTTCTCAGAACAGTGAGATGGTCCTTTCTGTGTCTCTGACAAAAGTCAGTGCCTCCAGCTCAAGCTCTTCCTGAGCTGCAGCACTCCTCTCATGTGTTGGGTTAGTCACCAGCCATAAATGATGTACAAGAAACAAACATCTGTTCCATGGGCATTGTGAAGGCTCGCCTGGTATACATGGCCAGGAAACTCTTCATTCCAAAGAATAATGCTGAAGTGTGTATGTTAATAGTATGTACAGATGTGTATCCATGTAGCTTTTGAAAAAGACTGAAGAATCAGTGTACACTCTAGAGAGTTACGACCATGCATGTGCAATACCAGGAACCCACCCTGGGAACCGTCCTTTTCCCTGGTAGTTTCTTGGCATGCTGATCTAACCTTCTGAGTACCATACTCCTGTATGTCATTATCTGCAGAGCAGAAGCTCTGCCAGTTCCTTGTGTTGATCAATTTAGGGACATATCTGGAAGATCTGTTTATGGTACAACTGGATGTCAAGGAAAGATCTTCCCTATCACTGAAACAAAATGTTTATTCTGTGCTAGGAATAGAACCCAGTGCCTTGCTTTTATGAGAGAAGTATACAGCCAAGCTATATCCCCAACCTTAAAATAACTGAGAAATTATATTAGGTTTAATTAAATGTCTCAGAATCATGTTAAAAACCCACTGTTAGGTTTCTAGTCTGACTTCTTTTGTTGTTGTTATTTTGAGGCAGGATATCACTAAGTATCCTTGATTACTGAGAAGTTGCTATATAGACCGGACTGGTCTTGAACTCATAGAGATCTGCCTGTCTCTGTTTCCAGAGAACTGGGATTAAAGGAATGTGCCCCCATCAGTTCCATCTTGGCCTCTGTAGCATGCACACAGCACACAAAACTCACACAGACACATAGATGCAGATAAATAAAAATAAACAAATATTTTTGTAAGTAAATATTAAAGCTAGGCTTGGGAACCAGGTGTGTGGTAGTGTATGCCTTTATTCCCAGCACTTTGGAGACAGAGGCGGGTAGATTTTTGAGTTCAAACCCCACCTGGTCTACAGAGTGAGTTTCAGGACATCCGGGGCTATACAGAGAAACCCTGTCTCAAAAATGACAAAACAAACAAACAAAAAAAACATAAACAAAGCTAGGCTTGGTAGCACATGCCCATAATTTCAGCACTTGGGAGAAGGAAAGAAGATCACTGTAAGTTTGAATCAAGGCTGAGTTACATAAAGAAACTGTCTCAGAACAAGTACAGAATGGTGGTATTTACCGTTACTGTCAGTGTTTAGGTTGCTGAGGCTACAGAGTAATACCCTTTCTCAAAAAACAAATCAAGATGGCTCAGTGGGTAATGGTGCTTGCCACCGAGCCTGATGACATGGATTTGAACCTGAGAACCCACATGATGTTAGGAGAGGTTCCTACAAATTGTCCTCTAACCTCCACTCATGTATCCTGGCTTATGCATGTTCACACAGACATATGAACACACATGTACACATGAATGCACATATATATGCTTGACAACACACAAACACACACACACACTAAAAACAACAACAATGAACAAGGGAATGATCCCAGAAGGATATGCTGATGCCAAGATCACGCCAGAAGATTCAGGTTGGCTCTGTGGCTCTTTGTCTTGGACTGGCAAGGTGATGGCCACCAACACTAAGACTGTAAAATCGGCTATGGCTCCAAAGTGAGAAGATAGTTATCAGGAAGAAGCACCAATTAACAGTCTCCAACATCTTTTTCAGGGACACCTCAGGGCAGGGGAGATTTTGTACCATATTCCGCTCATACTCGAGAGGCGCACAGGTAAACAGCGTTCCAAGCCTGGGAGCGAGTTGATTTTGAAGAATAACTTTACAAGTTTTTACTTAGAAATCTCCTTTATGGCTAACTGGAGGGTGAGGCAATTAAGCATGCATATAAACAGATGTGGTTGTGATCTTACACTATAACCTGGTGGCTTGTGTTTTCTCAGCATCCCAGATGCTGTGTGTGTGTATGTGCGAGCATGTGCATATATGTACTTGAGCTTCTTGTATATGTGTAAGCATGTCCAAGTGTCTGCTCTATGGGGAGGGGGACTTGCTCTGAATTAGGTGGCAATGTCCCCACATCCTATGCCCCAGAGCAGCTTGTGGATAAGGTCCACCTCCAGCTCAATTTGATAGTTAAGCATCTATCAGTGAGTGCATGAAACATTGGGATTGACAATGTAACTCTTATAAAAACAGATAAAATTACATGCTTCTGTCGAAGTAAGTAAAATGATTAGTTAGGGACCTGGCATAGTGGCACGAGCTTTAATTCCAGCACTTGAGAGACAAAGGCAGATGGATGTCAGTGAGTTCCAGTCCAGCCTCATCTATACAATGAGACTCCGTCTTCTATTTTTAAAAAATAATGATTGGTTGGCTATGTCTCTGCAAGTCTCTGGATCAAGCTTGCTTCTATGTTCTGTGTGCTGACTTTTGTGACTTCTCCCCCAGGGTGTCATCCTGGTCTATGACATTGCCAACCGATGGTCCTTTGATGGCATTAATCGATGGATTAAGGAGATTGATGAGGTATGACACACGATGTTGGCCAGGGATTGACCCACGTGGCCTTTGGCCAGAGGTTCAACAATAGGGAGGATGGTTCACCTCACGGATAGACCCAGCAGCATGGCAAAAGGATCTTAATTAAGGCTCAGGAAACTGGCTCTGCCATGCCTCTGCTCAGGCATGTGGGTTCTGCTTGCCCCACTCCCATTTGGTGGGATAGTGGGTGGGCAGGGATGGAACTGCTGCTTGCCCAACTACTAGTAGAGACCTAGTGGGTGAGCATCAAGCCTGCTGATTAGGGTCTTGTGGCTTTCCTATTAAAGGGCCACAGGTTGAGTGTTTTAAAACAACATTGATTTTCTTCTGGAGGACAGAAATTGGTAGAGCCATGTTCTTCCGAAAGCTTCAGGACAGTACTCTTCCTGCCTGTCCCAGCTTCTGGTAGTGGTAGCTGTCTTTGACAGTCACTTCATCCTATGCCAGCATCGTCACGTGGCATTTCCCTGTGCCCCCTCTGTGTCCTCTCCTCTCCTTATGAAGATGCCAGTCATTAGAATAATGCCCCCTCCAATTCAATAAGATTTCATCTTAAGTTATTACATACACCAAGACCATATTTTCTAATAAAATACTATTCTGAGGTTCTGGGAGGACAGGAATTTAACACTCAATAACACTCAATCCATTTTCCTTGCCTTTCTCATGCTCTAGCATGCCCCTGGGGTTCCTAAAATCTTGGTGGGAAACCGGCTGCACCTGGCATTCAAGCGGCAGGTACCCACGGAGCAGGCCCAGGCCTACGCTGAGCGCCTGGGTGTGACCTTCTTTGAGGTTAGCCCTCTGTGCAACTTCAACATTACAGAGTCCTTCACGGAGCTGGCTAGGATCGTGCTGCTGCGGCATGGGATGGACCGTCTCTGGAGGCCGAGCAAGGGTACGCTCGGAGGAATGGTCTAAGTATCCTTTAGTGCCCCCCTGCCCCCGGCCCATCAGATGTGAGGTGGTTCTGTAGCTTTCTGCATAATTGTCTGCCTCCTAGGACCTATCTCAAGGCTCCTGTGGCCATTCTCAGAAATCAAATGCATTTAGGGATTATGAGATAGCCCAGTGGTAAGGGTATGAGATAGCTCAGATGGTAAGGGTACTCGCTGTCAAGCTCTCAACCTGAGTTTGCTCTCTGAAAACTTCATGGAGGGCTTTCGACCTCCACATGAAGGGTTATAACACATGTGTGAGTGAGCGTGTGAGAGAGAGAGAATGTGTGTGTGTATGCACTAAATAAATGCTCATTTTAAAAATCAAATATATTTGAAAGGAATAATTATTACAGCTTCGGAAGAAAGCTCATGATAAGATTTTTCTGTGGTCTGTACACGGGGAGAGGTGGAGGCAGAACAGGGTTTGCTACAGACATCAGTGATATAGCCTTCCCTTGTGAGTGTTCCTAGTTCCTGGAGGGAGGCAATCAGATATGGGGCTTTTCCCCCATTGTAACTATCCCTAATCATAGAAAACATAAGGTAAGCAATTCTCTTTTTTTCTTTTTCCAAGTACTGAGTTTGCAAGACCTCTGCTGCCGTGCTGTGGTGTCCTGCACCCCTGTGCACCTGGTAGATAAGCTCCCCCTCCCTGTTGCCTTAAGAAGCCATCTTAAGTCTTTCTCCATGGCCAACGGCCTGAATACCAGGATGATGCATGGCCGCTCCTACTCCCTCACTGCCAACTCCAGCCATAAGAGGAACAGCTTCCGAAAAGTCAGGACCATCCGCCCACCCCAGAGCCCACCCAGAAACTGTGCCAGGAACAGCTGCAAAATTTCTTAGAGGCTAGAATTGGTGGCAATGGCCTGTAATCCCAGCTACTCAAGAGGCTGAGGCAGGAGGATCACAAGCTCAAGGCCCATCTGAACTACAAAGTGAGTTCAAGGCCAGCTTGGGCAATTTTGAGACTGTTGTCAAAATTAAAAAGTGGGCTGGTTCTCTGGGAGAGTCTGGAGACAGACATTTCCAGACTCAAGAAACACATTCTCCATCTCTTAACGGTAACGATGCTGCTTCCTTCGGAATGCCTATGACAGTGATGTGGTATGAATGCCCAGTAGTGCGCTGTGACTGACACTTTTGTGCAGATGTGCATGAAGCTCTTGTTTTAGATTTGTGTGTGCAAAGGGAAAAATTAGTATTCTGCTCTACTCTTGATAATATGAAATTATGGATGTTACTTTTTATCATGATTGTTGTCCAACTTTTTCTGTAACTGCTTTTATATGGCTGATAAAATGTGTAGTGAATACATGTTCAAGGACATTTCAGAAGCAATGATAATCAGATAGTCTAGCATTACTGATACTACAAGAGGGGCCTTTTGTAAACATTTTAATGTCAAAGCCCCAACTTATAAAAAAAAATGCTGCAGTTGCACCTAGAGATTGTGTACAACAGGTCTGTCCCATTTGGGTAGACATGGATTTGATAAAGTTTTTGCTATGTTGTTTACTACATTTTGAGATTAATAAGTAATCTATATTCATATTTTTCTGTAAACCTACATATTTTGTACAAAGTATCCTACAAGTTATGAAACTATGGGAAGAAAATGCCAAAGATATCTCCAATTATGTTGAACACAGCCAGCATTGTTTCAACGGATTAGCAAGGAGAAAGGTATTTCAGTAAAGGAGAAGTAAAAACAGTTATTTAAGGAAATATTTCTCAATAAAGTGGATACTTGCTCCTCTCTTGACAGAGTCATGGTATCTCTTTCTAGATCCAGATACGTGCATCTCTTTTCTCCGCTTGTCTCCTCACCTACTTTACGTTTACTGCAAAGCTTAGTTTTGTCCTATGTCACCTTTGGAAAGGATTTCTTCCCAGAGAAGAAACGCATAGAAAGAAAGTAGTTCTGGGTGTCATGGCTGATGCCTATCATCCCAGTTCTTGAGAGGTTGAAGCAATATTGCTGTGATATTTGGACCAACTTGGAACTACATCCTGAGTTTCAGGGTTAGAGAATGAGACTTTGTCTCAACAAGATCAAGTGGAAATACTAAAAGACAAGGTGTGTCTCCTGGTAAGTGTCAGAGGTTTGCAGACACTTCCCTAGAGATGAAGCCCTTGTCACTCTCTGAAAAAAAAAAAACCACAAAAACAAAACACCACAACATTTTTATCTGGCATTATAAAGGCTCAAGTATAGGTCTCTTTTCTGGCCCTGCTACTTAGGGAGCTAGACACTGTGAGGGATTCAACAACAGGAAAACTCAAATAAGATAAAGCTCAGATATTCTAAGTTTTTACTAGTGATTTTCAACGGTTTACCAATTTTCGAGGCTCTAGATACATAGTAACAATGTCCTTAGAGAAGATGAAGTGTAGCCATCTGGACCACTGAAGGCCTGAAGCTGGGGTAATCCAGCTCTGTGGAGATGAAGTGAATAGATATCCACAGAGAAGCAGGTGTGTAAGCCCGTGAAACCTGAAGGAATAAGGCCTCCTTGACAGTAGCCAACTATGAAGACGTCCTGCCAGGGCCTTCACACCCACCTTATTGTTATGCAGATGCTTTCACAGAGGTAAGAACATCTAGGACTTGGACATTCACCCCTTAGCTGCCCTTTCTTAGGTTCGTAACTAGGGAGATGAAAGGGCAGGTCAATTATGTCCCTGAAGTGGTTTTCCCTCCCCTCTTCAGTGCTGATGGGATGGATGGTGGGCTGTGTGGGACTAAGACAGGCCAGACAAGTCCTTCTGTTTCACTTCTTGAATACTTCTAAGATGCTACCAGTCTTCGCTTGGGAAAAAGGATCATAAAGAGGTAAGGGGAGAGGCCTGTGAGGAGAGAGGGGAACCAGAGAATGAAGGGTAGGTGAGAGGAAAACACCAGCTTCCACAGCCATTCAGTTTGACTCTTGTCAAACTGGAGTCTGTCAAAACTCTGTAACCAGGGCACCTCGAACAACAGTCGCAGGGCAGGAGGATCTTTCCTGTGGGGTTGTGTCCTATTAAACTTTTGTCTTAAAAAGAGTTAGTAAGATGTCTCTTGGGGAATTTGTGTCCGTGGGAAGACGTGTCAGATGGTTGGGGAAGCACGGGAAGACATAGGGGATAGTGTGTCCATTGGAAAATGCAGGCACCAGTACAAGGTACTGCTTCTGGTCGAACAAGATGTGTATCGTGGGAACGTGGCGAGGGTTCCGGGAGATTGTGTGTTGTGGGCAGGAATGTTGGCGAGGTCTCTTCTCTACCCTGTCCTTGGTCCTGTCAGTCCTGCCCTGCTGGTGTGCATGCCTGGGCACCCACCTCCCTCCGCAGTCTCCCCTCTACTCCTTCCGTCCCCGCCCCTTATGGCCCGACGCGTCTGGCGCCCGGCGCTTGCCAGTTGCGCGCACGCGCACGCACAGGTCCGCGCGCACTGACGACGCAGCGCTGACGACACACGCACGACGCAAGCCCCTAGGACCCTCGCTTCCGGCCGCGGCGGCCCTAGCGCCGCGCGACCGGATAGATCGTCTGGTTTTGAGCGGTATGCGGTGCTGAGGAGCGACGGACCCTACGACGGCGCCATGAACCTCCTGCCGTGTAACCCCCACGGCAACGGGCTGCTGTACGCCGGCTTCAACCAGGACCACGGTGAGACCCCGGGCCCAGCTCTGTGGTAACACCCCAACCCTTCCAGGAGACCCAGACCGGACGCTGCCGCGACCGCAGGGCCCCAGAGCTGTCGCGAGTGTCCCCCGGATCCTAACCGGAGGCTCGGTCACGCCTTGAGATCTCCGATTCACTCTGGCGGCTCTTTCAGGAAATCTCCGAACCGCCCTGTAGGGAGACCCCTCCCCTCTCCAGCCAGGGCACCCACGGTGGGGAGTACCACCCACCCCATCCCTCCGGACGCTGCCGGGGTCGTTGGGCAGTGTCACTTTTTTACCGGGTACCTAGAACCCGCAGGCTTATTACCGGGCGTCAGGGTCTCAAGCGCTTACGTTGCCAGCGGTTGGCGTAGCAGGACCTGCCCGTCGCGGGGCGGCAGTTTGTCATGGTTCTTGTGGGCTGGCACCTTCGTGAAGTGTAGGTTCTTCGCCTTGATGTGTGTCCTAGCAGTACACCTCTAGTATTTTCTCCTGTTCAGTAGAATAAAAGGATTTATATGATTTGCGTTTTCGGGAACTGCTTCTTGAGTTTGGGGTCTTGGAGAAGGTATTTTTGCTACTGATTCTGTGCTCCAAGATGTGGGCGGGAACTCCTCTTGGTGGGGATTGTATCCCCTTCCTCAGATGTCAGATTTCCCCTTGTATTTTATATTATTGCTTTTTCGGAGACGGTTTTTCTGAGTAACCCTGACTGTCCAGGAACTCACACTGTTGACCCTGTCTCTGCCTCCCTGAATGCTGAGATTAAAGAAATGTGCTTCATGCCCAGCTAACTTCTCTTTTCTAAATCTCCTCAAGACGGGAAAAAGAGTAAAGGCTGATACTCTGGACTTCTAAGAGTTTTAACATCTTAGCTTTCATATGTAAAATTTTGAGGTACTTAGGCAAATGTATGACTTGTGGTCTCGGAAAGTGAACTTAACTTGAATTTTGTTATTGTTGGGACTGGATCTTGCTGTCCTGGTTCAAGCTTATCTTGAGCTGTGCTTCTGGGATCTTCCCTCCACAGCCTCTGGAACAGGTGGGATTACATGCTGATTCTATTGCCCCTGACTAAGAAGATGAGTTGTTTTGATTTTTTTTTTAAGTTTATTTTTATTTTTATTTTTGAGACAGTTGGCACTGTGTATCTCTGGGTGGCCTAGAACTCCCTAAAAATGTTCACCACTCAGCTGTTTTTGATTTTTGAGGTGGAGTCTTACTATTGCAGACTATAGTTGGTCTTAAACTTTGCAGATTCTCCTGCTTCTGCCTCCCAAGTGTTGGGATTAAAGGCATTCGCCACCGCTGCCCGGCTTTGTTTTTGTATTTTCAGTGAGGATTTTTGTTTTGATTTGGTTTTTTGGATTGGTTAGTTTGTTGGTGAATCGTTGTCCTCAATGCATAGTGTTTCTTTGTCAGAATATGTCGAAGTTATCGAAGTTAGCTCTTTTACTATTGGTGTTGGTTCCCCCCCCCATAAGTGTAGTGGTGTCACTGCTGCACTTACTAAACCGTGTGTTTTGGTGAGCGTGTGTCCAATTTCTGAGGTACTGGTTGTATTCCTTCTGTTTTTGCTTTCCACTGAGGAACTCTCAGTTCTACATTCCAGTGTGCTTTTGTTTCTATGATTTTGGCTGCTGTGTAGTGGATCTTACTATGCTGTTTTGTTTGCTTTTTTTTTTTTTTCCTGAATCTATATATTACCAGACATCTAAATGTCCACATTTTCATCTGTTCTCACTTTCTCCTCCTTCTATTTTCTTTTTCTTCTTCCTGGGTTACATGATTCATTAACATAAAGAGGATATTATAAGCTAGTACAATTTGATAACATAGTACTCAGTTTCAGATTCCAGGCCAGATAAATTACATTTTAGAGCACAAGAGTTGATTTAAAATTAGTCTTTAGTTCACAACTGTCAAGCTCTTTGGATCTCTATCTGTTGTTTTGTTTTGTTTCGAGACAGGGTTTCTCTGTGTAGCCCTGGCTGTCCTGGAACTCACTCTGTAGACCAGGCTGGCCTCCAACTCAGAAATCCGCCTGCCTCTGCCTCCCAAGTGCTGGGATTAAAGGCGTGCGCCACCACCGCCCGGCTTCTATCTGTTGTTTTGTAAGTGAGTTGGAAAGTGACTGGAAATACAAAATCTGGCTGTAGAAGTGAAGAGATGGGGCGGAGCCCCTCAGAGCCTTTGCATTCCTTTAAACCCGTTATACAGCTGCTGTGAGTGAGGAAACATTGAACTGAAACAACAAACCATGCGGGATTGGGTTTTCCTTCTCTTAGGCAAAGCTTGATATGAACAGAAGTTGGGCATTGTGTTTGAAGTTAATTAATGTAGGCTTATGTGGCTATGGTTATAAGAACCACCGTATTATCTTGAAAGCTGGGTGATTTCTCAGTTCTTAACAATGCCTTTTCTTTGGACCTTGACAGTCTGAGTATATGATTAGGGACAGTGACTGGGATGTCCTAAGTCAGTCACTGCTTGTGACTAGGACAGAAGTTTGAGGAATCTGAGCAATTCATGGGATGAATTGGATGTGTTTTTCCGTTTGGAAGCGGGAGAATATAAGATCTGGCTGTAGGGGTAAAGAGGCAGAGCATTGGTGGTGGAACAGCCCGTCAGATGGCCTTTCTGTCTGTAAACCCAAGGATGAAGTCATGGGAGACCACTCTGGAGGGGGAAAAGAGCAGCCTTGTGTCTCCTTCCCCAGTTTAGAGTCCATGAGCCCTGTCCTGTCTCCTAGTGTACTGCATGTCCCTAACTAACCTTGTGTCCACACTGACCAGGATTGTGTATCTATTGTACATGAACTTTGTCACTGCCTCTTCAGGACATATTACACTTGACACAACTCTCAAGCACTGTGTTCGCCCAAAGGAGAGTCTAGTGAGAGTCTGTCATTAGTGAGACGTAGGTAGCATGCCCAATGCTTAAACAGAACCTGGTTCAGGGGAATGCCAGAGCAGAATCTACAGTTGGGAAACTGCATGTTAAATGACAGTCCAGAGTACATCCCAGGAAATGATATTTCTGAATTAGCTTTGGCTTACTATGCAGCATAGATGATTTGAACATGTGACAGAAGCTTTCCTGGACCCCTTTTGCTGGTAGCGGTGTGGCAATTAACATGTTTCTTTCATATTTCTTGCTTTAGGGTGTTTTGCATGTGGAATGGAAAATGGATTCCGAGTCTATAACACCGATCCACTCAAAGAAAAAGAGAAACAAGGTAAAGGAATGCTGGTCATCTGAGAAGGAAGGAAAGTTTGGCTCTTTGTGGATTCTCTGGAAGAGCAGCCAGTGCTCTTGACTGCTGTGCCATCTCTTCAGCCTCTGCAGTGCTTTGGGGCTCATATGCCTTTAATTCTTGTAACTGCTTTATTTCAATGGCTCACTCTTCCTGAATAGTGATGTAGGAATTGTGCACTGGTACAGTACTATCCTCTATCTGAGTCCTGTGTTGTCTCCCAGTGTAACTCTTTCCTAGTAAGAGCCTTTGAGATGGGCTGTCAGATGAGCAGCTGTCTCTTTCAAAGGACCCACTGCACACACAGGAAGCTAGGGGCAAGAGAAGCCCCTCTTGAAAATCCTAACTCTTCCAGTTGGGGACAACATTTTCCATGTTACTCCCAGTTTGTAGTCCTGTGTCTTCTGATTACACTCAACTCAGCCATCTGAGCAAGATGGCTAATTCAGGACAGCTGAGGAGTTCAGGGAAGGGCTGCCTGAAGTTTATAAACAGATCCTGTCCTGGTCCCACTGTAATGTTGTAGGATCACACTGGCACTGAGAACATTAAAGAAAGACACCCAAGGATGATACATATGAATGAATTACTGTATTCATTAGTTGTAGAACTATAAACATTTAAAAAAAAATTGTTCGTTGAGAAACAATTCTTGCCAGGTGTGGTGGCAAATGTCTTTAATCCTAGCACACAGGGTTAGGGTTAGGGTTAGGGTTAGGGTTAGGGTTAGGGTTAGGGTTAAGGTTAGAGGCAGGCAGATTTCTGGCCAAACCTGGTCTACAGTGTGAGTTCCAGAACAGCCCAGACTATCACACAGAAACCCAGTCTTGAAATAACCAAGTAAGTGAAAGAAGCAAGCAAGCACAGTTCTCTCACACTGTACAAAGTTGAATGGAATGTGTGTGACACATGCCTTGCCTAGCTAAAGCAGTCATACGCATGCTCCTGTTGTCACTTTCTCTCTTTACACAGGTGAGGACGACTAATTCTGTTGTCAGGTACCTGTTGGTCTTTGGATTCTAGGGGCTGGAGATACGTGGAGTAGAGGCACAAACTTCGCAACTCAGTTACCTGTTATCAGACCTTATGCTGACCATAGTACCCAGTGCACCTGCCCTCACTTTGGGCCATAATGTCCTCATACTTTAAGATCACCAGTGTTTTAAGGAAGGTACCAGAGAAATTGGAAGTTTGGAGGCAAAGGCCATTCCTGCTTAGCTGGGAATGAGGTGAAGATGGTTCACAGCTCAGGTGGTGTTTTATAACCTGGTAAAAGTTTCAACTTTTAGAACCTTGTCTAGTTTGGAAGTGTAGGTTCAGCTTATATAAATAAGCTGGTTGATATTATAGTTGTACTTAAAAGATTTCAACTAAAGAAAAACATGGGGAAAGACACGAAGATAACACTTGGAGCAACTTCTAATTTAAAAAACATCGTAAAAAACACTGAAGATAGGTAGGTGCTGAATGACCTTCATTAAAACATTAGTTACCTTGGTCATGGCCCTCCTTGCAGTTGTGTGTGCCTGCAGTAGAAATGTCAAGACTGATCTGCATCCTGACCTGAAGAGAGGTGGCATTGACACCTCAGGGTTGGGGGACAGTTCCCAGTCAGTACTGTTCTATGAGAGCAGGAATAAGAGAAATTTTCTCTTTTTTTTGTTTTTGATTTTTGGGTTTTTTGTTTTTGTTTTTGTTTTTGTTTTTTTGAGACAGGGTTTTCTTTGTAGCCCTGGCTGTCTGCAACTCACTCTGTGGACCAGGCTGGCCTTGAACTCAGAAATCTGCCTGCCTCTGCCTCCCAGTGCTGGGATTAAAGGCGTGAGCCACCACTGCCCAAGAGATAATTTTCATGATGAGAAATTAGATTTTTCCATATAATAAAATAACTCCATAAAAATAGTGAAGTAGGTGATGAAGTGAGATTGTTGTACAGATAGATGTCCCTGCCCATCCTAGCACACTCTTCCAAAGTAGAGGCTATTGGGAGTTTAGACCTCAGATACTTTTTGCCTGAGTGTTGAGTCCTGGTTACCGGGAACTTCTGTGGCATGTTCTTAGGTAACCCATACCCTAGTGACTAGAGATAGATATCCTGATTACTTGGTACCTTAAGTTCTTAATCAGAAGCGCCCTTAGTAATACTCAGTGCTGTCTCTGGGTCTTACAGCCTAGTGGCTTAGAAGGCAGCCCCAGTCTTTCTTTTGGGAGACGCTCATGCCCTTACTTCAGGGACAGTAGGGTCAGATGGTAGGCCTTCTGTGACAACTTCAGGTAGATGAAGCTTCAGCTTAGATTGTTTCTACTTGTCCCACAGAAAGCCTTAACCATCCCTTTTGTGGCCCTCTGGAATTGGCCATATAAAGCTGTTCCACCCCCCACACACACCTTTCTTCCCTTCCTTTGCCCTCCCCCAAAGTACAAAGTACAGCGATCAAACAGCTATTTATGTAGTCTGTTTGTGGGTTTAGAGATTGCACTTCACATAATAAGCACCACTAACTCTTTACAAAGCCACACCTTCAACCCTGATTGTTTATTCATATATTGGCTAGGGTCTCACAATGTACTAGATGGCCTCAGACTCTTTGAATATGTAGCTTAGCCTTGAACTTTGATCCTCCTGCTTCAGACAGGCCTGTGCCACTTTACCAGGCCTCTTATTTTAACTCTTAGGTCTGAGATCTTGGTGACTTGACATTTGTACTGCCTGGTTTTGTGTGTCAACTTGACACAAGCTGGAGTTATCACTGAAAAAGGAGCCTCCCTTGAGAAAATGCCTCCATGAGATTCAGCTGTAAGACATTTTCTCAATTAGTGATCAAGGGGGGAGGTCGCAGCCCATTGTGGGTGGTGCCATCCCTGGGCTGTGAGCCCTGAGTTCTGCAAGAAAGCAAGCTGAGCAGACCAAGGGAGGCAATCCAGTAAGCAGCACCCCTCCATGGCCTCTGTATCATCTCTTGCCTCCAAGTTCCTGCCCTATGTGAGTTCCCATCCTGCTTCCTTTGATAATGAACAGCAGTGTAGAAGTGTAAGCTGAATAAACCCTTTCCTCCCAACTTGCTTCTTGGTCATGATGTTTTGTGTAGAAATACAAAACCTGACTAAGACAACATTGATATTTTAAATTTTATCTGTCAGCCAGAAGCGCAAACACACACAGGGGTGGGGTGGTCCATATGTGCTTATATGCTTGTGTAGGTCAGAGGTCAACCTGAGATGATGATTTTCAGTTTGCTCACTTTTCTTTTTTGGATGATATCTGGGATCTGGCTGGCTGACTAGCCCCCAGGATCCTCCTTTCTGTCCCTTGGGACTCATGGCTTTTTATATAGGTGCTGGGGATTGAACTCAAGTTTCCTCAACTTCTTTCCCTTTCAGTTAAATACTACTTTTAGGATTATTTTGTTTCTAAAAAGGCACAGGGAGAAAATAACTGCCAATAAGATTTTAAAACATAAAAAATACTTTTAGGTTGCATGTGATGGTTCATGATACTAAAATTAGGGGAAAGACACTAAGACATTTGTATGAAGATATTACTTGGAACAGTTTCTAATTTAAAAAAATTGGAAGATAGGTAGGTGCTGAATAACCTTCATTAAAGCATAAATTACCTTGGTTATGGCCCTCTTTATAGTTGTGTGTACCTATAGTAGAAATGTCAAGGTTGATCTACAAGAAGTAAAAGTACTTTTATGTTGCTTGTGATGGTTTGAGATAGCAGGCACTACATAGTAAATTTCAGGCCAGCCTGGGTTACAGTGTGAGAGCCTGCTCAAAAAAATCAAAAGATAAATAAAATTGTGTTTTGTTGCAGGACATTTGATCACACTGTGAACCCCAAGATTGTGTTGTTTGTTTGTTGAAAAAAACTTTCTAGTTGTGGCGTGGCTTAGCTCTTAGCACATACCTTTAGTCCCAAACAATGAAGGTAAGGTTAATTTGTAGAAAGAATCATCTAATGTGAAAGTGATGTCTAATTGATTGGCAGACAAAGTGACAAATTGGAGAAAGATTTGACAGAATATGATCTGCCCAACTCTCAAGAGAAGAAAAAAGACTTTACAGAGTAGCACAGAGAAAAAAAAGACAGTTTTACTGGGAAAGTTGTACAGAGACAGGTTGCAGAGAGAGAGAGAGAGAGAGAGAGAGAGAGAGAGAGAGAGAGAGAGAGGGAGGAGAGACACAATATGGACACAGATGAAGACAGAAAAGGCCAGAGAATGAGAAGGAGCCAGAAGATTAGAACAGACTGTAGTTTGAGGCCAAGCAGAGCAATTCAGAAGAAGCTGAGAGAAGCCAGATTTGAATCAGTCAACTTGGAGAGGAGTTTTGAGATAGAACAACTTGAGTTGACTAGCCAGCCAGAGTTCAGAAAGAGCTAGAAAGAGTAAGCTTATTCACCAGTAAGTCTGAGGCTGAAAACATTCTAGACCCAGATAAGACTGTATGGAGGCTAGAGGCTTCCAGGACTAGACCTGGGTTAGCAGATTGAGGCAGTAAGCCTCAGAGATAACAATTAATGCCCACGAATAAAGGATACTTTTATAGTGTTTAAAAAGAACTCCTTACAGGCTTTTAGTGAAGATCTTCCATACTTTATGTAAGTACTCAGCTTTCATGCTTTTGAGGCTGCAGTCTGGGAGTTGTCTCACTCTGAGTCACTGCTCTGAAATTCTGCACCCACCAGCAGTTCTGCATTTCATCATTGGAGGGAGTATTGTTAGCACTTGAACAGGTTTATGCTGAGAAGTGCATTAGTAAGTTTACAAGTGAGTTTAAGGTCACACAGCATTAAACTTCTCTTCCATTTGAACAGAGACTAAAGAATACACTGGTTATATCTTGATATAATTCTCAGATTGCTGCTACTTGCTTTGTTTCTAAAACTAATTGAACCAGCATTGAGGACAGAATCACTCTCCTGATGCCCTGGAACTAGGAAGTTTTTAAGTAGAGCATCTTCTTGTTTGTATCAGGGGTAGAGATTTTAAAATTAACAAAATTAGTCTTTTTTTTTTTTTTTTAAAGTGTGCAGATCAGTGTTCTAGAGATCTGTTTAACATTTTCATCTAGAAAAAGCAGAATTCTTACTTCCTCCTCCCTGGTAACTAGCAATTCTGTCTCTAACCTGACTTCCGAAGAGGCTTCCTGTAGGCAATCCTGCAGTTACAGTACTAGCCTTGTGCCTGATTTATCTCTTAGAAAATGCTCTCAAAGTCCACTTGTGCTGTATCGATGTCAAAAGACAATTCCATTGTGGGTATGTCCATTAGTGGACGTTTGAGTTAACACTTGGCTTTTGTGAACATGGACATTCAAATACCTTTTTATTTCAATTATTTTGGATATATACTACAAAGCAGGATTGATGGATTCTTTTTTCTTGTTTGATTGATTGTTTGTTTGTTTAAGGCAGTGTCTGTCTATTATGTAGCCCTGGTTGTCTTGGAACTTGCTATGTAGACTAGGCTGGCCTTGAACTCACAGAGATCCACATACCTTAGAGTATGAAACTAAAGGCATGTCCTACCATGCCCTCTGGATCTTGTAGTAGTTCTGTTCTCAAGTGTTTGAGTACCCAGTGTTTCCACCTTTTCACTAATGCTTACTGCTGCTTGTTTGTCTGGTAGTCAGTATGCTGATGAGCAGGAGATGAGAGGTCTTCAAGGTAGACCAGTCTGGCTTTGAACTCATAGGGATCTACCTACCTCTGTCTCCTCAATGCTGGGATTAAAACCCTGCACCACCACTCCTGGCTAAAAGTGCAGCCCAGGCTGGCCTTAAACTCCTGATCCTCTTGCTTCTGCCTTTTGTGCCAGCACAACCTGCCAGTTCTTTAATAATAGTATTGTTTAGGTTTTGTTGTTTGTTGTTGTGTATTCTGTTTATCCTTCTCTTATGAAATACATGATTTGTAGATACTCTCATATGTATAGTACCAGTGCGTGTATGTTTGGGTATAAACATGTGGAAACCAGAAGTCAACCTCTTGTATCATTTCTCAGAAGGTATCTTTTTTTTTTTTTTTTTTTTGCTTCTTAGCAGGCACTTTTATGTTTTATGCAGCTGGGGCTTGCTGATTTGGCTAGTCTGACTGGTCACTGGTGCTCAGGAATCCTCTTTTGTCTACTTCCTCATGTGCTACTATATCCAGCTCTTCTTTTCCCTTCCTCCCCTGGAATCCCCCCAACACATAAACCCACTTCCCTTTCTCTTTCTTTGTGGGTTCTGGGGATCAGACTCAGATCTGAATGCTTGAATGTCACTAACTTTACTTACTGAGACATCTTCAGCTCCTGCAGATAACCTCATTCAAGTGTTTTATTATTATTATGAGTGTGTGTGTGTGTGTGTGTGTTGTATGCATGTGGAAGTCATGACAGTTTTCAGGAGTTGGTTCTTTCCTTTCACCATGGGACCCAGTGATTGAGCTCAGATCATCAGCTTCGTATGGCTTTCACCAAGCCATCTCATGGTCCCGTACAACTTTTAAAATTTGTTTTGTCTCATTTGTTTTGATTTTTCTTGCTTGTACTACTGATGTCATAGCCAAGAAGTTAATTTCAAAACCAAATGTTAGTAAAGGTTTTCCCACTAGTAATTTTATAGTTTGGGGACTTGTTAATAAGTCTTTAATTCATTTTGGGTTATTTTTCATATGTTGTATAAGGCGAATGTCCAGCTTTATTCTTTTTTATTTGTACCTCCAGTTGTCCTAAAATCATTTGTTAAGGAGACTGTCCTCTCTTTACTTGAGAAGTTACCATTTGTTTTTGGTTGATTTTTTTTTCCCAAAGCTTTGGCCTGTTATAATCTATTCACCTCTTAAGGAGCTAAGAGGCTGAAGAGTCGGTGTTCACTGACAGCTATGTATCCTGTTGCATGATGAGTAGTAGGCTTAAGGAAATGAGTGATGGCCTCTTGTGTTGCCAGGATAAAGAGATGGTGGGCTGTTATATTTTGGAAGCTATACATCTAACCCAGTGGATAAGGACCTGTTTTAGCCACTTGGCAGTGCTAGGGATTTAACTTAGGGCCTTATGCATTCAAGGCAAGCATTTATACCACTGAGCCATTGCCCCAGACATCTACTGTTGTCACCTGAATCTGCACAGTACACGTCTTACTTAGTAGACCCCTAATTACTTTGAGAGAGCTTGGGTCAGAGAACAATTACATTTTCTTTGAGAAAAGCTGATTGTAGATAATATTAACTGTAAGTCTTTTCTGGCGTTATTACTAGACCTTGAGAGAGCTGATTTTTTTTTTTTTTGTGGGGGTGGGGGTTGGGGGTGGGACGCTCATTTTCGGAAGCTATGACTGGAGAGGTCAAAGTCTGTTCCAGGCTTTGCTTCCTGACTTGCTCTTGGTAGTGTGTTCCCTTGTTGTCTCAGGTGCTATAGTCTGTTATAGACTAGAGAGACCTGTGCTAGTGGTTGTACTGAGTTACATGAGTTCCCATAGAAGGAGGGAGTTTGTCCCCAGGGCTCTAGGTACTATACTTGAGAGAGCATGGGGTATCCTGTTGTCACAGAGGACATGGGGAAATTTTGTGGTATTTTCCTCTAACATAAATTGTGACCTGACTTTCCTCCCGACTCAGGGCCTTGTGCATACAAAGTAAGCGTTCTTCCCTGAGCCACATCTAGCCCTTGAAATGTTCTGAACATTACCTGCTCAATAGAACAAATGGCTAGAATTCTCATGCACATTAACACCCTAACACATGAAGTGTAGCCAGTCTTAGCTACTTTGTGTGTTCTTCTTTTTTTCCTACCCTTTATCCTCCTGGTTTCACTAGGTAGGAGAGAATGAAGGATAGAGGGAGGAGAGAGAGAGAGAGATTGAGAGAGAGAGAGAGAGAGAGAGAGAGAGAGAGAGAGAGAGAGAGAGAGAGAGAGAGAGAAATCTGTGAATCTAATGTCTTTGTTTCTTTGAGCATTACTACTAACAAATTGCAACCAACCCCCCTGAATGACCAGTGACACACACACGCCCCAAATAGGGGCCCTAACATTTATATACCCTCTGAAAAATTCCCAGAACTCACACAATTGCAGGAACTAGCTGCAGCCGGTAAAACCATGCCTCTGCTAGAGCACGAGGCAAATCATTGTCTCCTGCTGTGGACAGTTCAAAGCAACCCTACATCCCCACTCCTTAGATTAAAATGAAAGGGTAGGCTTGTAATATTTCTGTGGGTTGGTTTTTTTCTTTAGGAACCAAACTTGCAGAATTTTTACTACAATGAAGTCACTGATCGACTTAGCCTTTGCTTTTAGTACACTTTCATTTATTTGTTATTTATTTACTTTTGAAAGTCTTTGCATATAGTACAGGCTAGCTTTGTGCTCCATTTTTGTTAATTTAAATTTACTTACTGTGTAATGTCATGGTACACATGGAGAAGTAAAGAAAGTTTTGTGGGTTCTGTTCCCTTTTTTTCTTCCTTTATATAGGTTAAGGGGCTCAAAATCAGATCAAATTGTCAGGCTTTGCATGGCAAAGTCTTTATCAATTTAGCTGTCTTGTGTTCTTAATTCTCCTGCCTCAGCCTCCTGAGTACTAGGATTACAGATGTACACCATAGTTGTTTGCTTCTTCATTTATAGATCTTGCTACATCTTAAAAATAAGAATATGGGAGCTGGGTATGGGGATATATGCCTTTAATCCTAGCACTCAGGAGGCAGAAGCAGATGGATCTCTGAGCTCTAAGACCAGTCTGGTCTATAGAATGAGGTTCAGGATAGCCAGGACAATGGGGTGACACCCTGTCCTTTGTTTTGTTTTTGTTTTTGAGGCACACACTCCCCTCCCTCTCCCTCTCCCTCTCCCTCTCCCTCTCTCTTTCTCTCTCTCTCTCACACATACACACACACACTTAGATATTTTCCACTTTTTACTGAGTTAGTTTCTCGGGGAGTTTCTATCAAGAGACTAATGCTCACACTGACAAAAGCTGAGAGAAGTCAGAAAAGCTACTTTATAGGCTACTTTGTTTTCTAAGGTAGTCACCATTTCTACTTCAGATGATATTTGGTTACAAGTTGATGATTAAGAATAAAATGTGCCAAGCCAGGCAGTGGTGGCGCAGGCCTTTTAATCCCAGCACTTGGGAGGCAGAGGCAGGCGGATTTCTGAGTTTGAGGCCAGCCTGGTCTACAAAGTGAGTTCCAGGACAGCCAAGGCTACACAGAGAAACCCTGTCTCGAAAAACAAAAACAAACAAACAAACAAACAAACAAAAAGAATAAAATGTGCCAGACATGGTGGTGCATGCCTTTAATTCCAGCACTCAAGGCCCAGAGGTAGACTGGTCTCTAAGTTTGAAACCAGCCCACCTGATCTACAAAGTGAGGTCAAGGATAGCCAGTGCTGTTACACAAAGAAACCCTGTACTGAAAAACCAAGAAAGACTAAAATGCTAGGGTCTAGAGGACTGGCTAAGTAGTCAAGAACACTTGCTGCCCTTCCAGAGGACTCAAGATCAATTCTTGGCACCACATGGCAGCTCACAACTCTCTGTGATTCTGGTTCCAGGGTTTCTACACCCTCTTCTAGCCTCTGTGGGCAATAGGTACACACATGGTGCACAGATACTCGCAGGGAAAGCACCTATACACATAAAATAATTTAAGAATGAAATACTTACTAGGTCAGATGTGGTGATACATACCTTTAATCTTAGCACTCAGAAGGCAGAGACAGCCAGTTCACTAAGTTCTAAGCAAGTCTGACTTACTTGGTGAATTTCAGCCAGCCAGGGCTTCTATAATGAGACTCTGTCTCGAAAATAAGTAAATAATAAGATAAGATAATGAAATGCTCAATATAGTATGATTTCACTCTTTCTATTTGGTAACATTTTAACTTGCTAAATTATCTTTTTTAAAACTATCATTTCAGAATTTTTAGAAGGAGGAGTTGGCCACGTGGAAATGTTATTTCGCTGTAACTATTTAGCTTTAGTTGGCGGTGGAAAAAAGCCGAAATACCCTCCCAACAAAGGTACAGTAGTCTGTCGTCTTTAAAAACCTTGTCATGTATGTAGTGGTATCTTGAACTTTGTAGGACATCCTGTGCCTGCAGTCATATGAGAGCTTCCCTAGTAAGTCCTTTGAGGTGTTGAGGGCTAACCACTGGGAAAGAAGCTTCCAGAAGGTGTGTGGATGGATGGGAAGGCTGGATGTCAGAAGTTACTGAGTGTGTGTGGATGTGCTTCACCTGTAGGCAGGTATGTTGAAAGTCAAGATTCAGGGTAAAACAAGATCTAAGAATGGTGTTTCCCCTGCTGAAAGCCATAGACTTAGTGAGAGTAACTCATTGTTCACATAGAACAAGGAGTCAGGTTGGCTGTGGGTGCGTGGGTTGCAGTATTGGTATGGATTTGTCATTGTATATAGTGGTATAATTTCTTTTCTTTCTTTTCACTGTAGACATCATGCCCTTAGTTGGGTTTAATCTATCTTTTGTTTGAAGGAGGGAGTGGATGTAGCTGATCTCTCTTAAAGGAAGAAAGCTTGAGGGCAGATAGGCTTCGGCAGAAGGGAAAGCACAGGAAGGGGGCAGGTGGAAGATTGCTTGAGAAGGAAGTGGGACATACGGTGGGGATGGTGGAGACTTAAGTGTCAGTTGAGGGTGTACTGGGAGAGTAAGCTGGTGTCTGATAGAGAATTGGAATAGCTCAGGCCTGATGTCAAAGCAATGGAAAGGATTGTGAGTCTGAGGGTAGCTCAGGGGTAGTGCATGCCTGGCGTTCTTGAAGCTCGGGTTCTATTACCAAGCACCCAAAAAGAAAAGAAAGTGGACTGTGGACCAAGACAGAGGTGACTCTGGGTCTGATGCTCACCATTCTCAGCAGAGCTCTGTGAATATGGGAAATTTCAGCACTCAAGTGACGTTGAGTTGACCCTGTAGTTCTGCCTTTAGAATCAGGAGCAGAGAAATGAAAGAGAAAACTAGTGTAGCTATGAGTTGGAGATCTTGCCCTTTCCCCTTTTCTTTGTGGTACTGGGAATGAACTTATATCCTATATTTTTAACTACTTGTCATTATTTTTAAAGGCTTTAAAAATTATTAGTTATTTATGCATGGGATGGGAAAGAGAGATGTTTCAGGAATTGATTCTCTTTCCACCATGGATTCAATACCATGGTATTGAACTCTGGTTATCAGACTTGGTGGCAAGGACCATTACCGGCCGAGCCTTCTCTTTGCTACCTGCCTATTCCTTTTCTCCCTTTCTCATTTTTCTCCCCTACACTTCCCCTTTATGGTGCTAGGAAGTAAACCTAGGGCCTCAAGAAGCGTGCTAGACAATACTCAACAATGTATATTCCCAGACACTTTTTCAAAATCTATTTATGTATATGTGTTTGAGAGTACACCACATGTTTGTGGGTGTCAGAGAAGGCCAGAACAGATAATTTGGATTCCTTGGAACTGGAGTTATAAGTGATTATGAGCTGCCAGACATGGGTGCTCAGAACTGAACTTGAATTCTCTGGAAGAGCAGAAAGCATTCTTAACAATAAACCATCTTCAGCCCCACTTTTCAGTTTTTGACACAGGTTTCTCTCTGGCATTTAAACACTTAGTAACTATAGTCAGATTTGCTTTTAGCTCAATCAGGTGAAGCTGTGCTTGAGTGTGTAAAACAGGTTGGTTTTCTAAGATCTTGATTATGCTTGTGTCTGTTGCATTAGGAGTGGGGCTTAAGTGAGTAGGAGAGGATTCTGAGGGTAAGCCCTACCTAGCCAATGGTATACCACTGTTGCCAGGTACATCTTCTGGGTGTGCTTGGCCTCATATGTCAGGTGCTATCTACAGTTCAGGCCTGTGGGCTATTTGTGATGCCACATGAACTCTTCTGGTCTTTCAGTGATGATCTGGGATGATCTGAAGAAGAAGACAGTCATCGAGATTGAGTTCTCCACAGAGGTCAAGGCTGTGAAGTTGCGGAGAGATAGGTGGGTTTTGTGTTACTTTTCTAAATGCAGTTTCATTTCTTTAAAATGTCAGTAACTGTAGCTTGTGACTCAGGGCAGGGAAAAAGAGTTTTCTCTCCTGCCCTGAGGAAGGCTGGAAATTAGATTGGCTTCTAGACTCTTCAGAGGGATATTCTAGGTAGGCATGGGGATGTCCACAGGTCTGCATGTGAAGCCACCACCTCAGGTGTCAGGCAGGCCTTGTCAAATGCTGGGTGTTCCAATGTTTAAAGTAGAGGAGAACCTGGAAACTGATCTTATCATTGAGTCTTACCTGGTGAAAGTGACAGGCTCTGCTCAGCAGTGCAGTATAGAGCTTGCCCTGTTTGCTTGTTGACCAAAAGAAAGCAGAGGTTCATCATTTGGGTTTTAATTTGATGTGATTTATGTGTCATATTCTTAAGATTTGTATCAGCTGTACAGAAGAAAAAAAACTACTTAAGTTTATATAAGGGCTGTTTCTGCATCATTCTTAGGTTCACTAGGGTGGTGCTTAGACCAAACTAATAATTTTTGTTTATTTTGTTGAGTCAGAGTTTTACTAGGTAGCCCAAGCTGGCCTCATTATTCTGCCTCAGCTTCCCAAGTGTCAGGAGGGAATTCAGGCATGTGCCATTACTTCCGGGACAATTTTCTTAACTGTAGACATGTTTTAAGAGTATGAGAGGATAATTCTTTGATTTGTCTCACCATGCTAATGCTCTTGGTGAGATCTCTGATCATGATGTTTCTCTAAGCTCACAAGTTTCTCTGAGGCTGACCTCTGCATGGTGATGGGCGCAACTCAGCTCTGCTCAGCCCTTATGCTTTGGTCTTCTTGGCAATATTTAGAACTTGTTTCTAACAGGAGTGATGATACACACATATAATTCCAACATTTGGGAAATAAAGGCAAGAGGATAAGGAGGTCAAGGCCCCCCTCAACTGCTTGCACTTGGCCATTTTGAGCCATATGAGACCATATCTCAAAAAATAAAGCAGATGTGTTGCTATATATATAATCCCAGTGTTCAGGAATCAGAGGCAAGAGAACCACTGCAGGTTTGAGGCTGAAGCTGGCTAGCTGAGCTACAAAGTGAGACCATGACCAAAACAAAACAAAAACAATAAAAAAGCCCAGCCCTTGTATGAGGTACTTCCTGTGTTTTTTTCTGAGTTTCAGTATGGGAACAGAAATCACAAAAATGACTATTTTACTTTTGAGAAGAGGAGTTCTGATTACATTTTTCTTTCCAGAATTGTGGTGGTTTTGGACTCCATGATTAAGGTGTTCACATTCACACACAATCCCCATCAGTTGCACGTCTTTGAAACCTGCTATAACCCTAAAGGTGAGGTCTGGAGAGGACGAGCAGCACTGGGAAATGGGTCCATGTGGATAAGGATGAGGCCCAGCGGACCCGTCCACAAGTGGGTCCTGATGTGAGCAGTGGAACTTCTGTTCCGTCCTGTACACACTTTAAAGGAGTGCTAGCTTTTGCTTCCCTGCCTGCCTGAGCTCCCTTAGTAGCCTCCTGGGTCAGAGTTCTGAAGCCACAGCCTTGACACAGGCCGGGGGTTCTTCCTCTGCTCCTTTCCTCCCCGGCAGTTCTGAGCCATCACTAGCCACACTGGGAGCCACTGAGATTTGGCCTTTTCTTCCTTTTTTTTTTTGGAGTAGACTATACTTGAGTTGTGTATTCAGTTGTCATCCTCATACTGTTGTAAACATTGTGGATTGTTTTTCTCTCTTGGTTAGGTTGTGTTAGAAATTACATTACTCACCCCACTCATTTTTCCCTATATTTTTCTCTTTTCTCTCGTCTCTTCCTCCCTAATCCCCCTTCCCCTTCTTTTGAAGGAAGTTTTACTAGGCTGCTCAGGCCAGTTTTGTTTATTAATACAGTGTCTCACAGCTTAGACTGGCCTCCAACTCACATTCCTTCTGCCTCAGCCTTCTGAGTGGTGGGATTTTTACAAATGCTGTTCTCCACCCTGCTGAGAACCATTGTTTTTAGTACTGTGTTGTTTTTGTTTTGTGTTACATTACTTCCTTTTGTTTTGTTCAGTAAGAATCAAAACTTTCTTTTGGCCTCTCCATTATTTTCCAATGATCCTTATGCCAGTACCTTTCTGTCATGATTGCTGAAACTTTAAAGTTAATCTTGAAATTATGTCATGTCAGCCTTCTAGTCTTTACTAAAAGTTTGGTCTCTTAGTACTTTTATTCTTCCTCATAACTCTCCCTATCAGCCTGTGTGTTGAGGTTTTAGCTATGTCTTTGAAGACTGAATGAGGTGGGCATAGGCAAAGCAGGCTTTTCCAGCCATGGCCTTGAGAGGTATGTCTGGGCCTCTGCATCTTGTGGTACATCTCTTTCTAGATTGATTCTAGATTCTAAGTATTGAGGGTTTTTGTTATTGCTAGTGGAGTAGTTTTTAAACTGTCGTTTTTTTATTGTACTTTCAGTAGCTAGTATTATGAAAGACAGGCACCTGATAAATGAGTAGCAAGTTGTTCAGCAAATGTTCCCAGTTATAAACAGGTCTCATGGGCAGCAGCTTTGTCAGCCCTGATATTCTTTTTAGTGACAACAGTTCCAAGGTAAATACACTCCACAAATAGTTAGGATGTGACTGAGGACTGCGGGCAGGAAGTACATCTGGGTCGCAGTGTGACTGAAGATTGTGGGCAGGAAGTCCGTCTAGGTTGCAGGAATCAGGATTTGACCATTGTCATCTCCCAACCAGTTTGTTTGTCTCTGCATAGGCCTCTGTGTCCTGTGTCCCAACAGTAACAACTCCCTTCTCGCCTTCCCCGGCACTCACACTGGCCACGTACAGCTTGTGGACCTGGCCAGCACCGAAAAGCCACCAGTGGACATTCCCGCACATGAGGGTGTCCTGAGCTGTATTGCTCTCAACCTGCAGGGAACAAGAATTGCAACTGCATCTGAAAAAGTAAGTGCAGGCCATCTATGAAAGTCTGATGTAATTACAGGACGGGAACTAGGCTAGGCCTTCAAACATCGTCTGGTTTATTTCCTCTTCTTTACAAACAAGTGTGTTGTTAAAGCATGATAAAGACAGCGCTAACCTGGGTGTCTGTAATGCCAGCCCTCGGGAGACTGAGACTGAAAGGATGTTAAGTTCAGGGCCACTTAATGCCTTAGTCTTGGTTGTCTGATGACACTTCAGAAGTATCTTTCACACCTGCCTAAGAATATTTCCTCTTTGAATTATCACAGTCTTAAAATTTGAAGTATTGACCATTATATTCGTCACTTTTTGTTGCTGTGATAAAACACCATAAGCAAAAGCAACCGTGGAAGAGTTTATTTTTACTTATACTTCCAGAGGGGGGAATCCATAATAATAGGGGAAGCATGGCTAGACCAGAAGGCTGAGAGATCACATCTTCAACTGAAACACTGAAGCAGAGAGAACTAAGTGTAAATGAGGCTAGCCGGCAAATTTTTAAGGCTACCCCCAGTGGTACTTCTTCAAGCATTCCCTAATCTCCCCAAATAGTAACAGCAGCTGGGGGACAAGTGTTCATATATTTGAGCCTATGGGGGAACATTGCTTATCCAAGCCCCTATAACTATGTTATCCTTTATTTTGTCTGAAATGAAAACTGATCATTTATACCTGTTTTTAGATTATGTGGTAGGCATTAGGGGGCAACTCAGGGATAACTTTGTGAAGTTGGTTCTCTTTCTACATTTGTGTGGTTTCCAGGAAATAAACTCTGCTTGCCAGGTTTGTGCTTCAAGTACCTTTACCTGCTGACTATTGCACAAGTCTCCAAAAATTAGCATCCTTTTACTGTGGTTTCCACTTGACAATAAGTCCAATACCACTTTGTATGAAATCATTCATTAGAGTGTATCCATCTGTGGCTCCGCCTGCTGGGAGAACAGGTCACACTTGTGGTCTACTCTGTCTAGTTGTTTCCTGAGCTGAGGCTGACAGACAGCAGTGGTCAAGAGCAGAGAAAAAGCAAGTCCTGCTTCTTGTCCTGGAGGCCTAGGTACCTGCAAATACTGCTGCTCAGAGTGAAGTTCAGAAACTGTAGATAGCCTATGGTGGCCCAGATTCTGCTTCAGCCTCCTGAGTGCTGGAATCACAAACTCTGTAGACCAGGCTGTTCTCAAACTCACAGACATCTGCCTGCCTCTGCTTTACAAGTGCTGGGATTAGAGGTGTGCACCACCACCACCTGGTGACAAGGTACAATTTTATCTAAATTTAGAAATAGGATTTTTCAAGCTGGGGATGTAGCGTGGCGGATAGAATGCTTGTCTGACACCTGCAGCTCCTGACTGTGCTCACCAGAAGTGTGTTAACTGTGGGAGTGCACACCTTTAGTCCTACCACTGAGAGACACAGGCAGATAGATCTTAAGAAGTTCTCAGTCAGCCTGGTCTGTATACAGCAAGTCTCAGGCCATAGTGCCACCCTGTCTCCAAAACAAAAGAAATGAATAGGAAAGGACAGAGAAGAAAAATGCCAACTTTGCAAGTTTATAAACACCATTATTTCTCATCACTCAGTTGAAAGGTTGAGGCAGTAAGATTATAAAAAGTTCTGAGCTATACAATAAGATATCATCTTCTTCTTTTTTTTTTTTTTTTTTAAATGCTAGTATGGTGGCATACACCTTAATCTCAGCATTTGGTGAATGAGTTTGAGGTTAGTTTGGTGTACTAGCGAGTTCTACTAGGCTGGCCAGGCAGAGCTACATAGTGATACCCTTTCTCAAAACAAGGAAGAAAAAAAAAATGACATAATGATGCATCTCTGTGATTCCAGCTCTTAGGAGGTGGAGATAAGAGAAGCAATTCTTGATCCGTCTAGTGTGTATAAGACTCTATTTTTTTTTTTAAAAGGGTAAACAAAACTGATGTAGATGGGATGGCTCATCAGGCAAAGGATTTTTTTCATATCCTTTTTATCCTTAGATTCTCCAGTTTCAACTTCCTACACCTTACCCGTGTGTATGTAGGTGATCCTGTGCACATGCATGTGTGGAGGATACAGGTCAACTCAAATGTTCTTCAGGTAACCTTGATGTGGTTGGATAGGTATGGCTGGCCCCCCATAGATTCATGAGTTTCGATAATTGGCCATAGGGAGTGGCACTATTCGGAGGTGTGGTCTTCATGGGGTGGGTGTGGCCTTGTTAGAGGAAAAGTCACTGTGTAGGTAGGTGGGCTTTGAGGTCTCCTATGCTCAAGCTCCCCGCAGTGTGGAATGAAAGCCTCCTGGCTGCCTATGGAAGACAGTCCTTCTTCTGCTGCCTGCAGATCAAGATGTAGAACTCTCAGCTCCTTCTCCAGCCCCCTGTCTGCCTACATGCTGCCATGTTTCCTGCCATGATGATAATGGACTGAAACTGAAGCCAGCCCTAATGAAATGTTCTTGCTTTATAAGAGTTGCCTTGGTCATGGTGTCTCTTCACAGCAATAAAACCCTAAGACACTTGTGTTTTGAGATGGTCTGATATTGGCCAGAAACTCACCAAGTAGTCTATGCTGATCAACTAGCGACCACTAGTGTTCCCTCTGTCTCCATATCTCCAGTGTTATTACAAATGTGTGCCATTCCTGGATTTTTAAAAATGGTTTTCGAGATCCAACTTTGGTCTTCATACTCATATAGCCAGCACTTCAGTAACTGAGCTATCTCCCCAGCCCCTTTTTGGGCTTGCTAGCCAGCCATTGTAGCTGAAATGATGAGCCTCAGATAATTTTTTAAAAATACTAAGGTTGAAGGTAGTAGAGAAAGGTACCTAACATTGACCTCGGGCCTCCAATTGTACACACAGGTGTGGACGGCCACCTACTCAGTGCCACCACACGAGTGACACAAGTCAGAATCTCATTAGAAATATGGGACATACGTATTCTTTTTCTCTTTGTTTTCTCAACTCAGCAGTGCTCTGGAGATTTACCAGTGTATAACTTAAATATTTTTTTCTCAGTGATACAGATAGAACTCAGGCGTTATGCATACTAGACAAGCACTCCACCATTGAGCTGCACTCCCAGTACCAGCTTAGGATGATGTGACTTGTATTTCCTTTCCAATTTTATAGTGATAATAAAACTACACATGGATTATAAACTTGACATGATGGATGATTAGACAGCAGCAAGCCACAGCTACCTGTCAGGAAAAACAACTGATGTTCCACACTGAACTATGCTGCCAGAGTCTTTTTATTAAGAGACAAGGTATCAGTGTGTATCCCAGGCTTTCCTGGAGCTCACTGTGTAGACTTATCTAGAACTCAGTAGTTTGGGGGAGTGTTTTGTTTTATTTTGATTTTGAGAGTTTTACTACCCTGGCCTGCTGTGAACTTGATGTCTTCTGTACCATCATGCCTAACATGTCAATTACAAACCCTTTTATATTCTATCCTGTCACTCAGTTAATCTAATATGTATGTTATGAGTCTAGTAACTACAGTTAGGCTTAATGGCTTACATCTGTAATGCTAGCACTTGGAAGCTGAGGCAGGAAAGTTGAAGCAGGAACATTCATGCCCTCAGGGCCAGCTGGGACCAGTCTTGGCTCCAGTGTGAGACTCGCAAAAAATTTAAAAAGTAGAAAATAAAACAAACTAGTAACTACAAGGGTATTGTTATTCTGATTTCTCTGGAGTGGGGATTGTTGTTGTTTGGGAGCGCTGTTTTCATTTTTGTTTGAGACAGGGGCTCACTATATATATGAAACTAGGCTTGCCTCAAACTCAGAAATCTACCGGACATGCTCTACCACACCTGGCTTTTATTTTAAACATACTGTTTTGACATTGGCTTCTGAAATAATTAATGTTTTCTTCCCCAGAATTTACTTCGGCTTCACCTTGTTAGACTTGGTTCTTACAGCCTTATCCTTGTTAAGGCTGAGCAGTATATTTGGTGGGTCAGATGGATCAAGTGAATTTCAGGGTTATGGTTTATTTAGGACGCTATCTAGCAGTTTAGTCAGCTTGAGAGCGGGAGAGTTTCCCTTCTGGTTCTGCACAGAAATGCTGCTGCATCTCCAGGAGTGGGCCTGGGAGATGGGCTTATTCTAATACAGGGTTGCCAGGTCATTTTCCACAAAACCTGACCACTCATGTGTATCCCAACACCAGAATTGATAAGGAGTTTTTACTTTTAATGAAACTTTTTAGAAAGTTTTGAGTTAAGTATAATTTTTCCTCAGGGAGATTAATACATTGCTATTCTGGCCTTTTATTCTGTGCTGCCTAATTTCCTAAGAGGAGGAATACTTTATTGTCTGAGATGACATTGCTTTAACAAGTAACAGGTCTTTGAGTGAGGAACTAGAGCAGGCAGGGATGGGTCAAGGCCACCCCACAAGGAGATGTCTTATGACTCCTGCTGTGCCTAAGTTAGCAGACAAGGAGCTTACTGAATTTTAGGTGATGTGGGTGAGTCAAGAAAGGGCTGTTGGGCCAATGGGTCTTAATATAAATCGTTTCAAACTAATGAGTTATAAATCATTGATAATGAAACACTTCACTGTTTTTCAAAGGGGACCCTTATAAGAATATTTGATACTTCATCAGGGCATTTAATCCAGGAGCTACGAAGAGGATCTCAAGCAGCTAATATCTATTGGTAAGGACTTCACTCTGGAATAGTAAAACCAGGGTAATGGCAGGGACATGAGGGTGCAGCCTGGCTGTTGGGCTGTTGGGTCTCATCTCTTTAGTAGTCACTTTACTTTGTTTTGGGAAGTATGCACAAAGACAGAACATTGTGGGCCCTCCCTCCCCTGTTGCAGCATGGATATGTTTGCCACATTCTATCCATCTCTCCTCTATTCCAGCTTGCTTTCTGTGGTATTTATGGTAGAGGCCTTGCTGATTTGTCTATAATTATTATAGCCACTTGGTTTCGAGAGTGAGTGCTTTGTCTGTGAGGTCCCACATTGTCTGTAGTGCTACAGCCCGGGCAGGCAAGATTTCATACCATGTCTACAGCAAGAGCTGTACCCACCATAACACCACCCTGCCCTGTGGGTATTGAGCCAAATTTGGGAGACTAACCTGTGTGGACTGGCCCTTGTGTGTAGCACACTCTCCTACATGTCTGCTGTCGGTACAGAATGCATATGGCCATGGCCTGCTACAACACACTTGATAGCTCAGTGTATGCCTTTCTCACCTGAACCTCCTGAGACTGCCATGGAGGTCATCTCAGGAAACCCACGCCTTTCACTGGCACGCAGGCATCAGCCGTTGTGCCTATGGGGCCCTGGTGAACAGATAGATGGTTCCCTGGACTTTTGGCCTGGATCCTGACTCCACAATAGATGTTTAAATCACTGCTTTTGATATGACAATGCTGAGACCAGGGGTGTGGGCTAGTGCACTGTGTGTTGAGGGCAAGAGAGTTGGATGTCTGGTCCTCTGTGTCTGACCCAAGCTCTGTCTGGTTTCCTGCAGCATCAACTTCAATCAGGACGCTTCTCTCATCTGTGTGTCCAGTGATCACGGCACTGTGCACATTTTTGCAGCTGAAGATCCAAAAAGGAATAAACAGTCTAGGTGGGTTTAGGGGTATTGTGGCAGGGGACAGCCCCAAATTATAGGATTACCTGGGCTTATTATATCTTATTAATTTGATGTTTGTGGGGTTTGAAACTGAATTTAGATTGATCTCAGCACCCATATTATAGCTCACAATGGTAACTGTACTATCAGGGATTGGATGCCCTCTTCTGGGCACCAGGCATTCATGTGCTGCACAGATATATGTGCAGGCACAACACCCATACACATAAAATAAATTAGTTAAAAAAAAAAAACAAAACCAGTCCTACACTGTAAAGACTTTTTAGAATTTTCATCAGCACCCTGGAATTAAGCCAGTGACTTCTGTGTCATTATCTTTGTGAGTGTAAACCCTTTCTTTTCTTCTTGTTCTTATAGTTTGGCATCAGCCAGTTTCCTTCCAAAATACTTCAGCTCCAAGTGGAGTTTTTCCAAGTTTCAGGTTCCTTCAGGCTCTCCGTGCATCTGTGCCTTTGGAACAGAGCCCAGTGCAGTCATTGGTAAGTGTCTGTCTTGTGGGGGCCTCAGTGTGTGCTCCAGGCTGCACCAACTCCCAAGTGTTGAGGGCACTATTGGTACCTGCTTTCCAGGTTCCCAGGAGTGCTTTGAGAGCAGATCTGGGCATTGTGACGATGACCCAAGGCTATTTTCCAAAGTCAGCCCTCACTGGACAAGCATGTACCTTGGCAGGCTATAATTCCTGGCTAGCTGTGCTCAGGTTTCTTGAGTCTTGTTTGTTTGACTCTGGGAGGTAACGCTATGTATCAATCTGGTCTCCTCTCCCAGCTATCTGTGCAGATGGCAGCTACTACAAGTTCCTGTTCAGTCCTAAGGGCGAGTGTGTCCGGGACGTGTGTGCACAGTTCCTGGAGATGACCGATGACAAGCTGTGACTGTGCCTGTGAGTGCAGTTGATGCCACCACCCAGCCGCCCTGTGGATTCCTGGGGCTGGTGCCAGTGCCCCAGGCCTGTAGGTGAGGGGCTCAAGGACCCCCTCGAGGACCTTGGTCTCGAAGCCATACATGGTTGTCTGCCTTCCTGAGCAAGGCTTCTCATTCTCATATTAAAAGGATCATCATCATGGTTCTGCAGACACTCCGTGGCTCTGGGCATCTTGTGCCCTTGCTGGCCACTACCCTTTAGTTCAACTGTGATGCTAGCATTAGTGGCATTACCATACCTTCATGCCAATAGGCTCCCTGCAGTCCCTGGGAACTATTCAAGCACGAATCAACGGAAGCTTGTAGGAATGAGTGTGTCAGGGCTCACATACTAGACAATAAGATAATACTACCAACTTGTCTGGTAGAGCACCCTCTGCTGCACATGAGGAGCACTGTTCAGAGCACACACTGGGGTGTTCTGACCTTAGCCATTAGAATGAGTCCCATCCCAGACCTACCAGAGAGCAGAATGCTTGAGGCACAGTCCTCAGGCTGCAAGGGGGACACGGTCTCCTGGTTTAGTTTGGGTTAAAACAGAAGGGAACAGAGTAACACAGTCTTTAAAAATTAGTCCCAGAAAAAGCATTACTTTACTTAGGGGCCTTCTCGTGCAGTGTCCTTGTGCCTCTAGCTCCCATTGGTGTGGAGGGTACTGCCTTGGCCTGTGGCGTCTATCCTGTCTCATCTCTCCCAACATCCATAGGAACACACTAACATCGGGGATGGCAGGCACATCCTGGTACTGACACAGACTAGAGAGTCTGTGTTTCTGTACCACTTGAGGTATATGTTTAGTTTTTTTTTTTTTACATATCTTCTAAGAAGCTCAGTTTTGCGGTTTTGATTTCAGGTTGCAAACATTTAAATTGTGTACAGCAGCAGGTTCTCAGTTCTGCCAGTTCCTTTCTGCTCCTGTAATCGGCTAACTGTGGATTTGATGTCAAGTATGCATGTTACCGTATGTGTATTTAATCATGAAACTTAATTTTGCACACTTGTTTGTACTGTTTTCTTTGAAATAAAAGTGACTAACTTTGTTGTACTCTATCTGTAAAAAGCAGAGCCACGTGTATCGAACCCACGGGTTCTCTTCCTCCTGTTGATAGAATGGGACTGGGGGTCCCGAACCTGCCTCAGGGCAGACCTACAGGCTGTCGACCCGGTAGCAGAGTGCCCTATTATGTTGGCACCTTACCAGCACAGCCATTGAAAAGAGAAAGAGTTTTTAAGGTTTAGGGTAAGCCAGGGAACACGGACAGATGAAATAACTCAGGAATTTTCAGGGTTTTTTTCTTTTGTTTTGTTGTGGGTGTCTCTACCCCCTGCTATACAAGTGTTGTGCTCCCTGGTTTCATAGGTGTCAGCGTGCTGCCCTGCTAGAAGATAATAAGACAGACACAGTCATCTATAGACGTCGGCTGGTGTCACTGGTTTGTGTAATATTTTGCAATTTTGGGGGGCAGGTGGTGTTATTTCTAGCTTGTGTTCCTGAAGGTACGCTAAGAGAATCCGTATAGAAGAGTGGGTCTTCCCACGATGTGAATTGGTGCTTCAGAACTGAGGGGTTGGAGGTGGGGCTCCTTCAACATCTGAAGTTGGTATTAGCTTTGACATACCTTGCAGGGGGTCTTTCAGGCTCCTACTCCTTCTGTAGGGACAGTGAGTGCACGTTGTTCCCTGTGGGTGGCAAAGTGTTAAAAGGAGATCCTAGAACTGCCTGCTCCCCAGATTTGAGCTTGTCTCTGAGTAAAGGCAAAAAATAGTGGACTACCGGGCTCTATAGGTTTTCAGGGATCAGCAGACAGTGTTTTCAAACATCCGCTGCTGTATGGGCCTGACCCAAAAAGGGACACAACTGTGAATGCCCTCCCAGGGATTCCAGGAGCTCCTGATTAGCTATTTTCCCCATGGATATTCGAAAACTGCAGTTTATTCTCTGCCTTGCAAGATAAAATATCACTTTTTTCCCCTGCAACTGCCAAGTCATTCCCCTTCATTCAACTTTCTCAGAAACCACAGGCTTACGTGGTTGAGTGAACCTCACCATATATGACACTGGCCCTGTGTGTATCTTTGGTCATTCCTCCTGCCCTTTTGGCCAACATCACTGTGGGAGCAAAGGTTCTTGTTTAATGTTTTCTTTCTGCAGGCAAAGGATGCCTGTAAGTGGAAGCATGGTTTATAGCCTGGTGGTCATAGTCATGGTCCATAGTACAGTTAATCTCTTACGGTTGCCTGTAAGAGACATTTGATGGACTTCTACATTTTGGAACTGATGTTCTGCCAGTTTTTTTTCTCTTCAAGATGGATTGGAAAGTACTTAATAGTTAAAAAAAAAAAAAAGCAGGGATTTTTTTTTTTTAAAGACAGGTTTTCTGTGTAACTCTTGCTGTCCTGGAACTCACTATGTAGATGAGGCTAGCTTCAAACTCAAGAGATCCACCCTACTCTGCCTCCTGAGTGCTGCAATTAAACCATGCCTGGCTACATGAAGGTCCTTCGAACTAGAAACAGAGAAATGGAATAGTGTAGAATTGTCCCATACTTCCACCACCAGAAAAGACCCTAGACTTTGATGTAAGAAGATATGAGAGATAATTAGGTGCTGATTTTTTTAGTTTTTTTTTTTTAGAAATGTTTGTCTAGTTGGTTTTTTTTTTGAGAACATGGTCTTATGTAGTCCAGGTTGGGCTTAAATTATTATGTGACTAAAGACGGCCATGAATTCCTTGAGCCTTCACATTCCAAATGCTGCTTGAAAAAAAGAAAACAAGTTCTAACGTTAGAAATACTGCGACTGCAAAGATACTTGCACTTTTTGCTAGCACGACCAATGTTAAGATGGGAATACTTGTGCACAAAGACTTAAAAACTTGGCTATTTTTTTTTATTAGTATAATAAAGGATCTGTAATTGCTGGGTCAGGAGGTTTTCAGTTCTTATTTATACATTATTTACACATCTGTTTGTTTTTATTATTTATGGCAAGCTGTCCTGGAACTTGCTGTGTAGACTAAGCTGATATCCAACTGAGAACCTTCAGCCTCTGCCTATGGAGTGCTGGAATTGATAGAATTGAAGGCATTTGCACCAAGAGGGCTCCAGAGGAGCTCTTAGCATCCGTGCTCACTCACTTGTTTAAACCTCAAGGATCAGACTATGGCAGGCACATTTCTAAAACCTTTATTGAAGCAGCCTTCCTATGCAGTCCAGCCTCAAAGCCAGTATTCCCTCTTGCCTTTCCTGGGATCACAGGCTCTGCTCTTAGCCCAGCCCATTTCCAATCTTTGAAGAATAAGATCTTCATGTGTAAATAGATTGGATTGTCTGAACATGTATGTTAGTCATCTGTGACTTTTAAGTGCTTATCGCTTTCTGTGCCTGTTTTATAAGACTTTGCATTAAATAGATTTAGGTGTTTATTTCTTAACTGTATAGCTTTCGATTTTTTACTGTTCTGGCTCATTGTCTCATGTAGCACAGGTTGACCTTCAATAACCGATTCTCCTGCCTTTAACTCCTCAGTGCTGAACTACAGGTGTGCACCACCATGCCCGCCTTCCTCCCGTAGCCAACTGGTCTTTTGAGACAGGCTCTTGGTCTCTAGCTTAAGCTGGGCTCACTTGGGGCTACAGGTGGAGTTCAGTTGGTTGAATGGCTAGCACACACACACACACACACAGACACACACACACACAAGATACTGAGTTCAAGTCCTAGTGTGGTACAAAGGATTACAGGCATAGTAGACACTTGTAATCTTGAGGAAGTAAATGGCTAGCCAGTCTCAAACAAACAAAAACAAAAATAAAAACAAAAAACCCCAGTTGTCATTTATCACTTCATTGTTTTCCTGCTAACCCAAAGCACTACTCTATAGAAAACAACTGACTCAGGCTGGAGTGATGGCTCACAGTTAAGAGCACTGGCTGCTCTAACAGGGGACCCAAGTTCAATCCCCAGCACCCACATGGCAGATCACAGCTGTATGTAACTCCACTTCTAGGGATCAGGTAGCATGGAAGGAAACTGGGGTACACTGAGGATTGGAGGCCTCAAGGGCACATGCATGCCACTAGGAATACTGAACTTTGTCCAATTTTTTTGTGCTTACAGAAATGATTATATCAGGGAGGGAGGATGGAATAGGGGGTTTCCAGAGGGAAAACTGGGAAAGGGGGTAACATTTGGAATGTAAATAAAATAAAATATCTAATAAAAATGATTATATCTATTTTCTTTTTTAAAAGATTTAATGTGTTTTTATTTCCTTTTTAAAAAGATTTAATGTATTTTGTCTTCCTATATGTATTTGCATTTGTGAACAGTGCCTGCAGAGTTCAGAAGAGGGCATCAGACCTCCTGGCATTGGCGTTACAGGTTGTTGTTAGCCACCATGACGGTGTTAGGAATTGAACCTCAGTCCTCTGGAAAAGCAAACATACAAAATAGTTTATGGGAGGCTTACAGTTTATGGAGGGTTTGAGCTCATGACTGTCACGGGGGAGCATGGCAGCGGGCATGGCACTGGAGCAGCAGCTGAGTGCTCACATCCATATGCAAGAGGTACAAGGAGCTGGAGGGACAACTCAGGGTCTACACCCAGTTATGCATCTCCTAATCTTTGCCACTCAGTTCCAACATCTGCGGACCAAACATTCAATGACCCAGTGGGCCACCCTCATTTAACCTACAAACAGGTTAGAGGTTTTTTGTTTTGTTTTGTTTTGTTTTTTTAAAAATTCAAGTCAGACCATGTTTGGCATGTGTGATGGTTAAAGGACAACTTGCAGGAGTTCTCTTCTTTCCACCATGTGGTCTTGGTGATTGGGCAGGAATCCCCTTTACTTGCTGAGCCATCTTGCCAAGAAAGTCCAGCCCTATGGCTCAGCTGGCATCACACTCACTGGCTTTCTGTACAAGGGTCACAAACCACCCAACAACCAAATTATCTGCAGTTTTTGACATTTTTGTGCTGGGAATTTAACCCAGGGCCCTTTGCATTCTAGGAAGGGACTCTGTCACTGAATTATATCCCAGATCTAAAAAAAATTTAATTTTTGTAGTGTTAGGTCTTAAGTTTCAAACCTGGAACAAAGGGCTAAGGTGCCTATTTCCCTCTATTCTGAACTCTTCAGCCCAGAGGCTAGGGCTGGGCTGGGCTGCTATTCCCCCCTCTCCCCCCCACCCCGACTGTTTTTCCCTATTTAATCCAGACATTCTGGTTATTTTCCCTTTTATGTCTTTGGCCTCCTGGCTGCAGGACCTGGTTCCCTCTCCCCCTTCTTCCCGCTCTCCCCACCCAGCCCAGCCGAGCCTGGTCATGTCCATTCAGGACTCTCCCAGATGTCCCTGTCCGTACTTCTACCTGTGCTCTCTTCCTTCTCTACAGAAACTTCTCCATCATACCTAGAAGTCATGTCCTTTGATCCATTTTTTCTTCTCTCTCCTTTTTTTTACATTCACGAGAAATTGAAGCTGGGGCTTTGCATGTACTAGGGAAATACCAGTAAGCCCTGACAGCCCTGCCTCTTTAACTGGTATTTTAGACCACTTAACGCTAATCACTGGCATTTCTACTGTATATGAAGTTTGTTTCCCTCCCTACTTTCTTTCCTGCATTTTTCTGAATTGTTTAAAGGAAAAATAAAAATCCACTTGTGGACTTTCAGCTATGTTTACTAGGTGTTATTAATGAACAGTAGAGTATAAAAAGCTAACTTTCCAGTGTGAATTTTACTTCAAAACTCTGCTTCCTTCATGGAACATTAATCAACATTAATGTTCTAATTTAACAATGACAATTCTGAAAGCCAAATTGCAAATTTTCTTTGAATGACTTTAATAGGGAGGCAAATTAGAAGATGACATTTTTTAAAACATGAGAAAATTAGTTTATTTGCTCAAATAGCTCAGTATTTTTTCATTGCTGAAGGTTTAAAATTCTCAGCCTTTACATGTTATATTATAATCCATTAGATGAATAAACAAGGACTTCCTTAGCAAGTGTAAGAAGCTCTACAGAACTCTTACTTTCCAAGAACAACTTGTTTTGCTTGTTCTTTAGGTCTTTAAAATCTCCAGTTTTGCTCAGTGTCCCCTCCCTCCATGGACCTAAGATAACTGTTGTCTTGTGTGGAGCTACATGAGCATAGCCTCTACCCATGGGCCCAAGCACATCCACTCACTTTTCTTTTAAGCTAACTCCATCTTTCTCCTTTTGCAGGGAACCAAGGGACATATATGTCCCTGAAGCTTATTTTCATTTCCAAATGCTCTATCCACTGAACAATTTACGTCTAAGATCTATGACTTGTTGATGTATTTAAAGAGCATTTGCTCAGCTTCAGGAAGCATAGCTAATTTTAATCTAATGCCATCTGTTTTACCTACATTTGGGTCCCACTGGTGTTGACAGCCGTTCTCTTTAGGTTGAGCTTCCTTTGGCCATTTGCTTAGTGAGTTTTACCTTGGCAAGCACCACTGCTGAGCAGACTTCATGTTTGCCCATTCTCCCACCTTTTCTGAGCTACTTGGGTAACACCCTGCAAGCATTGCTCAGACAATTCAGTTCCTTCAGGTCAATTTTGCCATGATGTCTGCAAATACGGGGCACAGTATTACAGGGAATTTCTAACTCCCTCTGCATGCCGGTATCCCCAGACTCTGTCTCCTTGGCATTCTTTCTGTTCGTGAAAAGGTTCCCATCTTAGTCTCTCTATACACTACAACTGGCTCAACTTGGGGTCCTAACAGACAGAAGCAACAGGAAACAATCAGAGCTACCCATCAGCCAGTGTCCCATTCTCCTCTTTTAAGAGCTGGTCTTATGTAGCTCAGACTGGCTTCAAACTTGCTGTGTAGTCAAGGATGACCTTGAATTTGATTCTCCCGCCTCTACCTTCTGACTACTAGGATTAAAGGATTACCACACATACAGTGGGATCAAATGGCATTTGCACATGCAAGACAAACATTTACCAACTAACCTTCCCAATTCCTTGCCCTGTGTCTTCAGTGTTCCCAATGCCACTGCTTGCAGGAGCACTGTGAGCAGTTCCTACTGTTGCCTATATGGGATGCTTGCTTTCTCAGGATGCTGCCCCTGTATAGGTCAGCACTGTGGGCTGTAGGTGCTCCTGGCTTTGGACATGCCTCCCGAACCTGCCATTTCCATATATTTATTATTGGTTGTGTGGGTGGCCTGGGACAGCAGCTGGAAGATAGCAATTCAGTGTTACAGGGAACTTCTACATCTGTACACCTTTTCATTACCCTAGGTCGAAGGGCAAGCATTGGATGTGTGGGGACAGACAATCACAACACAGAATACTTTTCTTAACTCTAACAATGGATGTCAGTAAGATGCCACACAGTTGACTGTACCCTGTGCCCTCAGCTCTGAGGGAGCCTGTGCTGCTGCCCATCTGTGTTCTTGGTCCAGTCTCCCCAGCACAGGCTAAAAGGTAAGATAGACGTATCTGCTTATCAGAAGACAATGATACTCTGTATTCAATTAAAATTAATAAAAATATTTTATTGAATTTCAGGAACTTGGTACTTTTTAAAAATTCCAAATCTTTGCACACAGATCAGCACTCTGCTTACTCTGGAACCGCAGATGCTTGGACTTCACGATTGTCACTTCTCTCCTTGTATCACACAGCATAGAAAACCCAAGTCCTGATGCTCCCCACCCAGTTCTGAACTCCTACAGCTACTCTGTGACCAGGCCCCCAGCAGAGGACAAGGAAGTGGGGTGGGGTGTTTACGGAGACCAGCTGCTGTCTGTGAACATATTCTGCAGTGTGGGGATAGCTATACAAAGTCATACCACACACATTCTGGAATGCAGCGTACCCAGGACACAGGTGAGTTTCCCTTTGTGTTCTGTGTGGTTCAAGCCAATGCTGCTGAAGTTATCTAGTCCCTGAGGGAGCTCAGAAGTTTGGTAAAGGTCAAAGAAAGACTCCTTAAGCATTCAACAGTGGTGCTGCAAAGGACCTGGGGACTGCTGCAAGCTACCTGTGTCGTATGTCCCCACATCAGACACCTGTTGAGGGCTAACGCACATGAGCCCAGCTCTGGGGTGAGGAGGGGCTTCTGGGAACTCAGATGAACATAAAACTAAAGCAGTGCCTTAAACACTGGGAAGAAAACCTGGGTTTAGTACTCAGTTAACCTATGGTTCAGCTTCTGCCCTCTCCTTGGCAGCTTTACATTCCTATGTACCAAAGCAGCAGCAAGGCCCATACAGCAGCAAGGAGAAAAGATGAGTGTGTACTCATTGGCACACTTCACTCACTTGAGACTGAGAAGGTGGCCTTAAAGAAAAAGAAAATTCTCCTTCCACCTTTAATTTTTTTTCTATGATCCCCAAAAGAAACTCCTGCAGACCCCTAAGGTCTGTTTGGGGCTCAGAGGTAATGAGTCTGCAGACCTCACTCACATAGGGAACAAGTCCTGGTCGATCATGCTACATACACATCTCCAAGATACACAGTGTGTCCAGTTGGTGGTACCTGAGCCCACCCGTGACTAGGGTGGCCTCCTGCCAGCGCACCATGTTAACTGAGGCCCATAGTCTGGACACACATGCTGGACACAATACACCCAAAGTTCTTTAAAGTACTCTGCATACTGCAAACCTAGACGAAATAGACATTCCGAGGTTACCTGCAAAACGATGGAGGAGGCAGACTGCTGTGGGCACATGCGTTCTCACTCACATGATGTCTCACCTTTATTGTTTAAGAGGCTGAGTTATAGAAATCCAGCTGTGTGCAGTGACTCCACATCAACACGCATCATCTGCAGTAACATTGTGACAGCTCTGTACTGTGGGTGAAGCAATACTTAGAACAGACTTATCATATTTGGTCTTTATGTAAATAATGTTTTAAATTGCCTAAATATACCATTCTGAGCCATTTCATTCTACCAGGAAAATACAGGGTTCCCCCCCTCTCTTAAAAAAAATTAAATACCAAAATAACTACATTTAAATAAATAACGTTATGATGATGACATTAGGAAACAAAACTCACAATGAGGCTAACACCCTCTGCCTGTTGCTCAGTTCTAAGTCCAGAATTCTCCGGAAAGGTGAGCGGTGATCCTGAGTGTGGGCTGGGCTGCTGGGCTGCTGGCCTCCCACCTCCCGTCACCCTTCCCTCTTAGTTTTACTTACTATGTGACATAAGCCAGGATTAGTGTGGGACGTCTTGCTGAAAAGCCAGAGAAACCTCTTGAGAATCAAAAAATGGCCTGTATGCTTGATACTTGGCCACAGGGTCTTATTCCCAAGACCCTCAAGTTAACTGGCAACATCTCTCCAACAGCTCTTGCTATGAGTGTGCCATGCAGATAACCAGTCAAAAGCCAGAGCTGACCCCTAAGATTCCCCAGGTTCTGGGAGAGATATATGACCTTGGTCTAAAAAGACGTGATATAGGCCCGGATCTGTTTCCCAAGGAGGGAGGAAGGGATCTGTTGCTTTAAGCATACACAATATGTAGGAGACTTGTTTTACTAGAGTGGGAAATTACGCCAAGGACAAAGTCTACATAAAGAAACAGACAACAAAACCCGCAAGTTAGAGCAGGTACGTGCAGCCTGAAGGCTAGAAGGCTCCCAGAGTCTCTTGTCCCGATGCCCCCTGGCCTCATGGGTCCATGCAGCCTCAGCCCACCCACCCTCTACAATGGCACAAGGTAGGTCAAATTCATCAGGTAACTGCTCTAAACGGAAATGGGCAGGTTGGTGTCCTAAAGAAGAGCCACCCAAACACAGGCAGGACAGACTAGAGCAAACCATCCCACGGGCTAAAATCAAACCACAGAAACAAACAGAATGACGCTCTTTCCCCCAAATGAACCTAAAATTTCCAGAGTAGAAATGGAGTGATATGAAATGTCAAAGACCCCATTATTTAGTAAAGAAAGGACATCCCCAAGTATTCTAATTCCACATGTGGACAACAAAATACTGTCTTGTCTCTCAGCCACAGCCAGCAGTTCCCATGAGGGCAGCAGGTGGCTGTGGCTCTGTCTCCTAAAGGAAAGCCAGCGAGATCCACTTGTAGCAGGTGCTGGGTCCTCACAGGAGACTCAGTCCTTTGGGACCTGGAGTTCTTGCTTGTAGTAAAAGCTGAGCCCACAGACGACAGCCCAGCGAGTGCTCTGTCGGAGACACCACCTCTGGAACCAGGGTTGCTGCTGTGGGTCTGTTCAAGTGTAAGATGTCTTTAAATTAAGAAGTTTTAAGGCCACCTGGGTTCATGGTTTCAGTGCTGAGAGGTGAAGTCTAACCGCAGGGCCCTTTACCCACTGAGGATGTGCTCCCTGCTTCAGTGAGAGGCAGCATCTCCTTTTGGCACCACAAAGTTGATGTCTGAAGAAAAGGTCTCCCGCAGCTAGTTCTGGACTGCCTTTTCTCTCACAGCTGCTGGTGGTGCGTCCACACTCAGGGCAATGACGATGCTCTCGCCATCTTCTGCTTTAACTCGCTTGAGCTCCGGCTGCTCTGCCTGGTCACCATTCTGGCGCTTTGTGGGCAGGGATGCCGATGCTGACGCATGGGTGGCCAACATATGGAGAGGACTTGCCACTGCTGAAGGGATACAGTGAATCAGAACCCATGCTATTGCATAAACCACACCCTCTGAGCCTTACACAGAACCCCAGGGAGAGCCCTACAGGGCCAAAGCCAGAGGTTCCTGGGCAGAGGAAAGCAGAGGAAGCCAATTCCCATCAGTGAGAAGACCTCTGTAGCTTCTACAAAAAGCACAAGTCACTGTAGATCTCAAAACTGCCATGGCAAGGAGGCTTCTGTTCACTGGGAAGATAGAGAACTGTTCCCTCCAAATAAGAAATAAGGCTGTTCTGGTGGTTTGAGAGCCATTTCTCAACTGTTCAAGACATTATCTAAAGCATATGTCATCTACAAAGAAGACATGCTTACACTAGGAAGATAGCTTAGAACTTGCCACCCAAGCCTGAGAACTTGAATTCTATACTCAGAACATACATGGTGAAAGGAAAAAGCTGACCCACAAGTTACTCTCTTGACCTTCATGTGCATGCCCCCCTATGCAATAAATTTTTTTTTGGTGGGGAGCATCTAGGAGATAGATAGATACCCACATCTCACCAACCCCCTTCCTTTTAATTTTTAATTGAGTCTCACTATGTGGCTTTGGAATTCATAGAGACCCATCCCACCCCCGCCTCCAGAGTGCCAGAATTAAAAAGGTGCAACAGCACACCCAGCCCTGATATTCTAAAGGCTAACTTCCAGCTGAGGCAGTAGGCAGTCTTGCATGTCAGTTTGTCTGAGGGAACCACTATTACCTATTAACTAGTTAGGTGCCTAACTATTAACACAATGAATCTGAGAGTTTCTGTCAAAGCTATTGTAAGATAAACACCGAGCAAAGTGAATTACCTGCCAACCTAGATGGGCCTCTCACTACATTAACTGAGGAACAAGACTGAGGACTCTCAGTGAAGAAGAGTCCTGTTTCCACTCAGCCCTTCTACTGCAGCAATCCTCTCTTCTGTCCAGAAAGTCTGTATGTCACACCCCAGTGAGCAGAGTACTTTGGGTCTATTTTTCTCAAGTTGTGATCCTCCTGCATGTATTACCAGCACGTGCCACCACAACCTGCAAGGTCTCTTTTCTCCTAACTGCATACATTCACGTACATTAAGCCATGCTGGTTGTTTCTCTAGATAGCTCCAGAATACAGGTGCCAATGGGAGGTTGCTACTGTTCTTTCAAGCTTAAGCTATCCTGTCACAGGTGGTGGTATTCCTGATATATGTAAGTCATCACGTCCCAGGGGAACAAGGCTCAAGCTGAACAACCCAGAAAGAACACACTGGCTGCTTCACACCACCTCACTGCGTACAAAGGGAAAGAATCCTGTCCTCCAGCCCAAGTAGACAAGGCCCCTTCAAGTTCCATTCTTTAGAGCAGAGCCCTGTAACTCACAGGCACCAGTAGACATAATCACAGCATGAACACACCCATGGAGGAGAAGGAGACCCTGCTCTTGTCTCACACTCAGCCTGTTTTTATTACTTCTTTAAGGCTGGGGGATAGAACCCAGGGTCTTGTGCATGCAAGGCAAGCTCTGTCAATCCTTACTCCATTGTACATGCAGCGTGAGCTGCCATGGGGACTTGGGAAAACATGTTAAAATCTGGGAAGGGCATATCCAACTGTCAGTGGCAATCATGTCATCAAGCAGCTATGGAGAAGGCACTAGCTACCCTTTTCAGCTCCTCCCCATGTGGCTGACGCTGAGCATGGCTATGCCTAATCATTCCTAAAGTGTGCAGGACACAGTGCTCAGGGCCTGAGAAAGTGGCCTGGGCATCCTTAGGCACAGGCTATCTCCAGCCTATCTGGAAACTCAAATCTCACTCCTCAGCCTCATGCTGTGGTATTCTTCCTCAGCTCCAGTTTGTGCACTTCTGCTACAGATGGTTCCCACACAGGTTCTGCCCGCCGGCTCTGAGCTGTGACAAACACAGGCAGGAGAGCCTCCCCCCCAGGCCAAGGCTAAGAAGCTGAGAGCACTGCTGAAAACAAGAGCTGCTCTGCAGTCCTCACTGCATGCCCTCCTCCTGTGACGACAGAAATCTAACTGGAAGAAGATATATACCCTCAAATACATGTGTCTGGGAAGTGTAGACAGAGCACCAACTCAGGACACAGTGTCACTGCGGTGGCTTCAGCATCAAGACTGTTCTCACAGTAAATTAGAGCCATTATGAGGGACTGCATGCATTATAAAATAACAAGCAACCCTGCCTTCTGCCACACCAGGAAGGTTTTCAAAGTAGATAGTGCCTTGATATTGACCAGGCCAACAACCTTAAGAGACAGTAAGTTTTTTTACTAATTATGACCTCTCTAGTGTTAAGATACTGTTACAGTAACACAAATGGACCAAGACAGGGGCCTGACGGGGAGTCAGTCAGTTCCCTAACTCACAAGGCTTAAGTTATAATTAGTAATTCTGAGAACCATGACAGACTAATGATGCACAAGCACAGCCTAGAGGAGTATAGAGCACACAGGCTGGACAACAAGTAGCTAGAGCTCTGACAGCTGAGCTCTGGTAGACATAAATACCAGGTGCTAGACCTCCGGGCCAGCCTTTATGGAGTGACCCTCATGGAGACATCTACGGCTTTAGGGACAGAATGGAGCACAGGGAACTCTAGTTCTTCATGTTAAAATGCTCATAAACACCGGGCTTAGAGTGTGGACCTTTAACCCCAGCACTCAGGAACCAGAGCAGAGTCAGACAGATTTCTTTGAGTTCAAATTCAACTGGTCTATATAGCGAGTTCTAGGCCAGCCAGGGCTACACAGATCTTGTGTCAAAAAATTTAAAAAGAAGTTGCATGATGATAGAGCTCAGTTCTTGCCTGGCATGTGCAAGGTTATTGGTTTAATCCCCAGTACCATAAAACAAACAAACTAACTAACTAACTAACTATAACTAACTAACTAACTAACTAACTATAACTAACTAACTCTGAATTTCTCACTGGCTGCTGATCCAGAAGAGTGCAGTTCAGTTCCCAGCACCCACATGGCAGCCCTTAACTATTTGTAATCCCAGTTCCACCAGCTTCAACACCTCTGCCTCTGTAAGTACCAGGTAGGCTAGTGACACACAGATGTACATGCAGGCAAACACCTATACACAAAAAATGAGATGGCCATCAATACACAGTGCCACAATGCTCAGCTATGTGGCCAGGCCTGGGTCCAGTCCTCAGTACTATTTTACTGAGACTAGAAGAAACTGGCTTAGGATTCTGTGATGCATCTGCTTCTGGCTCCCAAACACTGGATTAAGGTACATGCCACCATTCCAGGCACTCTTTTAAATTCACTTTTCTTGTTTAATTTTTTTTTTTAAGATTTATTTATTTTCTGTATATGAGTACACTGTTGCTCTCTTCAGATACACCAGATGGCGGCACAGGATCCCATTAAAGATAGTTGTGAGCCACCATGTGGGTGCTGGGAATTGAACTCAGGACCTCTGGAAGAATAGTCAGTGCTCTTAGCCTCTGAGCCATCTCTCCAGCCCTCTTTAAAATTCTTTAAAAGACATTTACTGTTTATTGTCTGTTTATATATTAATTATATTTATAATTAATCACATATAATTTTATATCATTTATGTACCATGGTATGTGTACAGGTCAGAATTTGTAGGAATCGGTTCTCTCTTTCCATGAGTTCTAGAAATTGAATCCAGGTCCTCAGGTTTGGTGCCAAGTACCTTTATATGATGGACCACCCCAAGGACCCAATCCACAGTACTGCTAAAAGAATGACAGATATAGGCAGATACACACAGAGAGGGAGGAAGAGGGAGAAAGGCCATGAACTGAGTAGGTCCATCCATGTAAGGGCTGTGCAGACCTGACCTTGAGCATAAACCCATGAGAAGGTGGGCTGAGAACCTCATATCCCCTAAGAAGATGCCAAGTCCCAGGCTCCAGTCACCTAGCCTTTCCCACCACATGAATGTCATGAGTGTCAATATTGACACAGCTACCCTCAGGAAGGAAGTGCTGACCTTGGGTAGGAGCTTTTGGTACCAGGAGGGCACGTTAGGTTTGTCAAGACAACAACCTGAATTAGAGTGGGCAGGGGCTCACATGTAGGTAGATGCGCATGCACGTGTGTGGGCATCACTGGGTGTCTTCCCTCATCTTTTCTCCGCTTTTCATTTTGAGGAAGTCTCTCGCTTGGCCTGCAGCTTCTCTAGCTAGGCATGGTGTTACATACTATAGTGCAATTACCTAGGAGGCTGAGAGTAAACCCCTGGAACACGACAGACAAGCGTGCAGTCACAGAACCGCACCCCAGCCATAAAATACTCTTGTAAAGAAGCACCAGCCCCAGTGATCCCCAGCTCTGACTGAGCTACAGGAGAGCCACAATCAGACTCTTTAAGAGCAGAGCACTTGCAGAGTGCTGGTCCATTTCCAAAGGACCCAGGTCTGGTTCCTATCACTCATGTGAGCTTATAACCAAACCTAACTCCAGTTTCAAGGGTTAATCTTTAAAAATAACAAGAACAACAACAGAGGGAGCTCCATAGGCAGGTTTAATGAGGATGCTTGGGCTCCTCCACTAGTTTCTATTTGCTGATTAATTTTGTGAATATGCCACAGTTCTCCTTCCCTGAGATTTTCCATGGTTTGGGCTCCAAAGAGACTTCAGAAGAGTAAGTACCAAGAGCAGCATTCTCTACTTCCAGTTTCTTCAATTTCTAACAATTTATAAACCAAAAACCTCCAAAGTTAAAACACCACTACACAGCAAAGCCTTAGAAAAATTTGAGGGTGCTTAAGTAAGAGTAGCCATTCCAGTACTCCAAGCTCAAGCTGTTCGTGAGCTACGCTGGCGGTCTATAAAAGGCTGAGGACAGCGCTTCTCTCTGCCATGTGCCTTCTGACATGCACCTTCTTACACCCTGGGTCACAACACTGAACATGGAAGCTCCCCCTGACAAAATGGCAACAATACAAGGTTTCTGAATAGACAATGACCACCCTCTCCCTTCCCACCCCCCAAATCAAACATACAGTGAATCTGAGGCTCAGAAGTCTGAGAGTTGAACACATAAACACTCTGTACTGCTTATGCCACGTAAGGTCAACGAAGGCTTTGGGAATTGTCTAGGCTCAGACTCACGAATCTTTATTAAGAAATGCAGTTTAGCCGGGCAGTGGTGGTGCACGCCTTTAATCCCAGCACTTGGGAGGCAGAGGCAGGCGGATTTCTGAGTTCGAGGCCAGCCTGATCTACAGAGTGAGTTCCAGAACAGCCAAGGCTACACAGAGAAACCCTGTCTCAAAACAAAAACAAAAACAAAAAAACCAAAACAAACAAACAAAGAAAGAAATGCAGTTTAATGTATACACAAGATTTCCTACTATCAAGTAACAGGGTCCTTTAACTATGGGGAGGGGGGAGGAATATTATTTTTCTACCATTATTCCCAGCATTTAAATATCAAATCAATCTATCTTTGCATTGCACTGTTAAAATGTTAAAAAAAAAACTGTTTCAGTTGCTAATGGTTTTCATTTGAAAATTCATTCAGTAAAATTTGTACTGGGATTAGAACAGACAACAATTAATGACCATACGTATTATTCTGCTGTTCTTTCCCATGAGAAATGGTGTCTCCTCAGCACTGGTGACTACTACTGGAAGCTTACCAAGGCTGGTGAGATGCCTGAGCAGATGAAGGCTGTTGCCATCTGTCCTGCTCAACTACCTGCCACTAGAGCTCAATTCCAGAAACCTCTGTAAAGGTGGAAAAGGAGAAGAGACTCCAGAGTCGTGCTCACCTTCCCATGCATGTGCACTGGCACATGACTGCACTGTACGCAGCTTTACAACGTTTTAAAATTTATTTTTATTTATGTGCATGCTTGTAAATCTATCTGTGTATGTGAAAATGTGTGTGTGCAGGTGCCTACAGAGGCCAGAAGATGCCATCAGATCCCTTGGAGCTAGAGTTACAGGTGGTTGTGAGCCACCTGATATGAATGCTGGGAACTGAACTCACAACCTCTAGAGGAAGAGCAAGCGCTCTTCATTCAACAATATCTTTAGCCCCAGTTGTTAAAAGAAAGAACATACCAACTCTGAAAACTGTGAAGCTGTTCTAAGTCCTACAGAATCAAATATTAAGGCAAGATTTAATTCTTTATGTAAAAGTAACTAAGTACATACATCTTATTAGTATGCAGTTGATTTTGTCTTTATGGGCCAGCATAAAATGGCTCAGCAGGTAAAGGTGCTTGCTGTCTACTTGTGATAATCTGAGCTTGGATCCGGAGAACCCACATGAAGGCGGAAGGAGAGAACCAACTCAACAAAGTTGTTCTCTGACCTTCACATTCAGTTTTTATTCCTACTGACTTAGGAAGAGAAAGCTGTACACCAGAGTTCATCTCTCTCTCTGCTTGCCACCAGCCGATACAATGTGGCCAGCTACCTGGAGCTCCATGGTGGATTATATCCTCAAACTCTGAGCCACAGTAAATCCTTCCTTCATGAAATTGCTTCCTGTTAGGGATTTTGTCACAGAGACAAAGAAGGTGCCTATTTGCATACCTATCTATCTGGAATGTTGTAAAAATTTCTGGGGGAGTGACTGGAAAAATAGTTCAGTGGTTAAGAACACTGCTGCTCTTATAGAAGAACCACATTTAATCCCCAGGACCCACACGGCAGCTGCCTGTACCTCCAGTCCAGGGGATCCGATGCCCTCTTCTGGCCTACATGGGCACTGGATGCATGTGGTGTATGCCCAGAAACATAAATGATTGAAAGAATGGAGATAGAAAACTCTCTGTAAGTTAAGGGGCTGTGGCCCTACTCGTGTGGGAGTCCCACAGCCAACTCCCCCAGTGCCACTGCACTGCCCAGGGCTTCAAAACTGCCAAGTCAGGACAGGAGCAAACATGGAAGCCCCATCTGTGAGTCACGAGCCTATGCTCCCAGTCACAGCCCCAGCGTGCCAGTGAGGGACATCAGGAACGCACAGATGCTGCTTACCATTGTTCACCTGGCTGTGCACTGCTGTAGGCATTGGTACCACATGAGTTCCGTTTTGCGTTACAGTTTTTATTGGAAGCTGGTGTTGACCTAAAGGCGCCTGCTGCACTATGGTCACTGTCTGAACAGGGGTGCCCTGTGAGGTCTGGATGATCCGGCTAGCAGCGCCCAGTGTGGCTGGGCTAATTGCAGGGACAGGTTCTACTTTCACTGAAATCAAAAGAAAAGGGAGAGAGATGATACACTGTTGCAAACCTGAGATTTACCAGTTTTAAAAACAAGTAAGGCTGGCACAAGCCTAATCCCAACATCCCAACATGAGTATCCAAGACAAGATCACAATAAGGCCAGTCTTGAAATTGTGTATCTAAAAGGGGGTGGGGGGAAGCAAAAAGGCTGGGGGTGGGGTTGGGGGGGAGGGGACATAGCTCAGTAGAGGAGTAGAAGAGCAGTGCCCTGGCATTTATAAGGCCCTGGGTTTGACACACAGTATTGCAAAAAATGTTTAAAGACCAAGTAATAGAGTAGATATGACTCAATGGTTAGGAGGACAAACTGCTCTCACAGCGGAGCTGGCTGGATTCCCAGCACGATTCCCATGCTGGTCAATAACTGGCTTGATTCCCATGCTGGTCAATAACTCTAGTTCCAAGAAGATCCACCACCTATAACCTCCAAGGGCACCTGGACTCATGTGTGTGCATGCACGAGTGAGCGCACAGGTGCACGCACACGCAGGCATGCACACTGGGTTAGGGGGTAGAGTCTGGTGACACAGAGTCTCTCTAGGATTTATGTGGAGCCAGGCTCAATTTCCAGCACTGCTAACCCCAAAAAGGCAGCAAAGAAACAACAAAACACCCAAGGAACACATTAAAATAGGCAGAACACAGATCCCGTGGGTCTTGGGTGAATCAGGAATGAGAAGCTAATGCGAGGTTTTTTCCTTGCTCACCTCTGACTTCTCTGTGGTCGCCATTCTCTTGTGGTTCAGCCTTAGGAGGAGCCAGCACCGTAGCCTGAGTGACCACAGCTTGTCCAGCAACTGTGTACGTGTTTGCTGGGGCCAGTCCAGCCACACTAGTGACAGACACTGCTGGTATCTGATGGACAACATGGACCGTCTGCACAACAGGTGGCTGAGAGGTGGGTGTGGTCACTGGGGTTGCAACAGTGTAGGTGACAGGCTTAATGGCTGGGGGTAGCTGCCGCTGGACAGTAATTAAGACGGGCTGACTAGAGAGAGGTGACCCTGTTGGGAGACAACGTGAGCAGTGTTGAGCATGCACGGCCCCTTCATCTTATAGTTCCCACACTAAGCTCTTACTAACATGAACACTAGACTTTAAAATACAGACCATTACTAAGGAGAGACATGTAATATCGTTTTATTAAATTTTTTCAAGATTTATTTTTGTTTACCTGCTTAAGTGTTTTGCTTGCTTTTAGTTTGAAGACAGCATAGAATCTTTGAGAACTGAACCACAATGTGGGTACTAGAAACTGAACCTGAACTCAGGACCACTACAAGAGCAGGGAATGCTCTTAACCACTGAGCCATCTCTTCTGCTCAGATGTAGTATCTTAACAGAGACATTTAGTTTCCATATCTAATTACTAAAAACTGCAAACTCTGTTCTGATTTCTGTACCTCTTCCTATGGGTCCTCCTTCAAGAATATGCCCGATACGAGGGCCTAAAGACCTGCCATGTGCTCCCAGAACCAACACTGTCACTCTGGTGGGACACAGGCACAAACGCAGAAGCAGACCCAGGAGTGCAGAGCCACTGCCTTTGGCTTTCAGCAGTGACATCAGTAGCTGCAGAGAGGTGGCGGGCTGGATCTCTCTGGGCCATTGAGCTTAGAGGTCAAAATGCCCATCTTCTTACTTTACCAAGGCGCACATTTTATTCTATGTTGTGGCTTTGCAACTAAACTGGAAATATTCATCTACTTGCTAAATGGATACATTTTTGCTCCAATCAGTGCCTCGTTTGTCTAACTTCTTTTGGTAGGGAAAGGGCTTTTTTATTTATTTATTTATTTATTTATTTATTTATTTATTTTAATTTAAAGGACGCAGTTGAGAAATACCAATTCTTTTTAGCTTTGTTTTTAGGAACAGGGTTCCACTATATGACAGGCTGGCCTTAACCTCACAACACTCCTTGCCTCAGCCTCTTGGTATTGTAATAGTACAGTCACACACTACCACACCTGCATGCCAATTTAAAAAAAAAAAAAAAAAAAAAATCCCAGTGCCACCAGTTTTCCCAAAACCTTCCTTGGACACAACAAAGTACTTAGACAAAGTGCCAATCAGTAGCTCCAAAGCTTCCCGAGGGCTCTACTGCTACTTCAGTGGCAAATGCAGGCATCTGTCTGGCCCTACCCCAGCTCCTTTGCCACCTCTTCTCCTGTGGTCTCACCTGGTGCACTTTGGGCAAACCTCGCCTCCTGGATGACAGCAAGTTTGGGCTGTGAGGCTCCAGGTTCAGGCTCCAAGGGGGCTGGGGAGCCTTCCCTCGACAGGCTCTCAGGGGTCTGGGCGCCACTGGAGTGAGCAGACAGCACTCCGGCATGGTTGGGAGAAGCTGGGGCACTCCTGGGTCACCAAAAGAAGACAGTGGAATTGTTACAGTGATGCCCTAGAAAAGATGTGTCCATTCAATCAATCTTTATAAAGGAAAGCCTGTCTCCTGCCAACAACGGAGTGCAGGTCTGTGTGTCTGACTTTCTCTGTACTCACATCCAGACTGAGCTGTAGACCCAGTGAGGCTCAATATGGACAGTACCAGTGCTATGCCATGGAAGCCACGGGCTGCTGCTCAGTTCCATGAGAAGGCTGCTACCCTCTCAGAGCAGTTTCTATGCAGGAATCGGCAGTGAACAGACTGTGGGACCTTAAGGCTCCTACTGACCTCAATTCTTTTAGGTTAAAAACATTCCTAATGAATGTGAAGCATCCGGTTCTGAACTCAGGCAAAGGAGAAGTCTTGAGTTTACAAAACTGAAAGTCACTTTAAAGAACTGTTCACCTACCAAAAGAAATGAGAACTATCACCACGTGGCGCCATGACCTTCCTACTGGAGTCTAATTACTAAGATATTAAGATATGCATTAAGTTCAAGGAAACAGCAAGCACACAGGTGAACACATGGCAATAGGAAACAGAAACACAACCAACCTTTTCCCAGTTCCCCACCCCAACAACAGTACAGGCATCCGCAGATCTTCTTTTTTGGAAGGACTCTCTGCCAACATGCTGAGGTGGTATTACTGACAGTGAGTGCAGGCTCTGGTTCCTGTATCCTTACCTAGAGGAGAGAGGTCCCAGGGGGGTTCTAAAGCAAGGCACGCCCCTAGGCCGTCTTTTCCTAAAAGCCTGCTCTACCAGCTTGCTCTCGGAGGCAGGATCTATCCTCCAGAAGGAGCCTTTGCCTGGTTCTTCCTGGGAACGTGGCACTTTGATGAAATAACGGTTCAGAGAGAGATTGTGGCGAATTGAATTCTATGAAACATAAAAAAATACGTAGAATTCACTTTGTTGAGAAATGAAGATATGCCCAAGCCTTAGTGTCCTGTAAAGCAGAAACCTAGGTGCTCAACTGCAGACACAGCAGTGAGGCCTCAACACCCATCCCTCCCTGTTGATCCGCTCTGAGTGAGACTGCTCTGGGTTGGAGCCTTCATGGCCACAACTCACGGAATCTCCGGTGGGGAGGGGAACCTGGGCATGACAAGGGTTAAGACTGCTATTTCCTATTTCTTCCTTTCAAAGTAGGAAATAGGCCTGTCATTACCACCTTGGCTTCTACCAGATGGGAGTCAAGACTATATTGCCAACTCTTTCTGTTTGGAGACAAACAGCTGACATAAGCCACCCCTTTAAAATGTTTGTTACTTTGTGTTTTTGATGAAAGAATCTGTCATGCCATTTAAAGAACATCAGTATAGTATAAAGTATTTATTTAGCAAGTCAGCAAAGACCAGGAGTTATAAGTGACTCCACCTTCCAGTCCAGTACTTGGCTCTGTATTTGCAAAGTACATCCATGTGATTATTTGATCTTCATCAATAATTCCATTGGGAAAGGAGAGAAAAATCAACTCCTAAGCCATCATTCTTCTTCAAAAAGTTCAGCTTCGGTTTCCAAGGTCTGAGACAGTGCCTGACTTGTGACCACCTGGCTTGTGGCCACAACACTGAAGTACACACAGGACAAAAGTCACACATTAACAGCTACTATCTCATATTCTTACAATCTTTGAGTATATTTAAAAAAATCAAAGTTTCAAAATGGTAATAACTTAAAATATGGGGATATCCAAAAAGCTTCAATTTTCTCTATTCCCCATTAACATTCTAATAAATCTAGCCATAGCCTGAAGTTCTAATTTGTCACAGGCAGCCAAGAAATCTAACACATGTTCAGTATTCCTTTACAGTCATTCCCAGAGACTGTTCCAGAACCAATCAGTCATATGCAGGAAACAAGGCCTCTGACTGTGGACCTGAGTTACATCATGGGCAGTGTGAAGGGGCCTGGCTGTGTCTGACTTGCTGAGATTTAGAATACTTGAATAAACCAACATATATTGCTTTGATGTTTTGTTATCAGGTATTGCTGACAACCAACCTTTCTTCCAATTCCAGAAAATCAAAGGGGGCTGTTCTTGGTGCCCATCAAACACAGAAGGCAAACCTTCACCAGCTGCATTCAGACCTTTCAGGTTTGGAGGAGAGGCAGAGTCAAAGGCTGTATGTTAAGAGAAGCAACCCAAACAAAGATAACACAGGCTCAGCATCCCTAATTCAAAAACTCAAATCAAAAACTTTGAGGAAACATGGTGCTCCAAGTAGAAATCCCCACTTGTCCTCCTGTGCCATCAAGCATTGGCACACTAGAAATACTATAAAAAAATTACTTTCTGACTATGTGTACAAGAAAAAAAAATCAATGAATATCATGTTTAAATTGGTCTTTTCCCCCAAGAAATCTTGTTATAGACAGGCAAATATTCCAAAATCTGAATCATTCAGATAAAAGTCAGTCGACTCAAAAGACACCACCTGAAAAGGGAAAGCCCTGTAGCCCCTGTGGTTAAGCTGCTCCCTTCACTGAAGACCCTTGTCCCCTCAGAGCACAAAGCCACAGAATAGACATTTAGGCTGCAGCTACACTATGCTCCCTTCACTCAAGATTCCAGAGACCACAGCGACACTAGCATGGAAACAACTTAGCTTGCACGCTGTCATAGTGGGACTGTGGAGGCAGTAACTAGGCTTTCTGTCCAAACAAGAACCCTAAAGGCTGCCGTTCTCCCAGCTCATGTGCTGAGGACACTCATGCAGTGCTTGGGATCAGGGAACTGCTACTCTCAGTTCTGAATATTACCAGCCACCACCTAGTCAGGGTCCCCCCTTCCTAACCTCCTGCTTCCAGAGAATCTGTACACAGTATGGGGTCAAATTCATAAATGGTCACCTGTAATATCTTATCCAACACTCTACAAATAAGGGAAACTACAAGATTCTTAGTTCAGATACAAAGAGAAAAGCACCTATTTTTTTGTTATTATTTTAGGCCTGCACACTATGGCCAAGCCTAAGATAAATGTGCCTTCAATCTGCTCTTACAAACAAATGTAATCTTAAGAAAAATAATTCTCCGTCCTCCTTCAAAGAAAAAATAGGGCTGCAGTTCTTCAATGCTAACTATAAAGAACATCTAAACGAGCCCAGGCTCAGCTCCCAGCCTTGCTCAAACGCTGCCATGCAGCTTCAGTTACTACATCTCGGCGCACTGTCACCCACTCTAGTCCCCTCCCACTGTCACCCACTCTAGTCCCCTCCCACTGTCACCCACTCTAGTCTCCTCCCAGGACGACAGCCCACCTTTCCTACTTTTTTGTACGTACAACAAACATCCCACTCCTGGCTGGTAAAGCCATAAGGAATCATGGGAAGCAGGCATGAGAGTGCATTTATAACCCTAGTTATTCAGGAGGCTGAGGCAGGAATCTCTCAACCTTGAGGCCAGCCTAGGCAACACAGGGAGACTTGCTAGAAAGGGAGTGAAACGGGGAGGAGCTATAACAGAAAATATAAACCTAAGAAACAAATATTCCATCTTTCTATACAATCTAGTTGCCCCATTTTGTGGTAGAATTTCCTCTGTAAATTACAAAATAGCTGTTCAACCAACACACAGACCCTGTAATATCCTAAAGGTTAGACCCAGAGGCAGTCCTATGGATGCAGGACATTTGAGATGAGAAGGGAAAACACTGCCATCCTCCAAACACACTGCTAGAGATCAGGATTTAGCTGGAAACCCACCGCTGTCCATGTGTGCCTATGTTGTGTGCGGGGGGGGGGGGGGGAGGGGCAGAAAACAACCTGGAGTTTCATTCCTTAGGAGCCACACATATTGAGAAATTTTTGAAACAGGGTCTCCAACTTGCCTAAATATTGCCAAATAGGCCAGTAAGTCCAATAGAGAGGCCCATATTCACCTCCCCAACACCTTAGATGTTTTTACATGAATTCTGAAAATGGAACTCAAGTCCTCCTGCAAACACTGCTTTTTGGTTTTTTTTAACCAACTGATCTATTTCTTCAGTCCTGGAAACCCAATGTTCTTAAATGAGCTGTTCTGTTAAAAAGTCTTCCTCCTGACCCAGAGAAAGGTCAATAAGGTCTGACCTGGCGAGCTCTCATGGCAGGAAAAGACCGAATGAATGTCAATATCCCAAAACCAAGGACAGGAGCACATTACAAGTGCACACCCATCAAGCCAGGCAGTGGTGGTGCACATCTTTAATCTCAGCACTTCGTAGGCAGGGGCAGGCGGGTATGAGTTCAAAGCCAACCTGGTCTACATAGCAAGTTCCAGGACAGCCAGGGTTGTTACACAGAGAGACCCTGAATGGGGGTGGGTCGGTAGGGGTGCCTGTCTATGAATTAAAACAGATTCCAGAGCAGTTAATCTCTCTCACACTAAATATCTGGAGCCAGTAGGAATGAAACATTCCACACTCAGGTGAGAGACACAGTCATCTTTATGAACCTTGATCTGTACAGAGAGGAACATGTCTGAGTAAAAACAAGAGTTAACAGCATTCTTTAGCAAGAAAACCTCATGAGCTTAGGATCCCTCAGGGCACTACATACCAGAAACACACAGACATAAACAATCAGACACACAGACATAAACAATCAGACACACAGACATAAACAATCACATAGCTTGAGTGTTACTCAAGCTTTCAAAACTACCTCATCTCAAAGCCCCTGGGAACTGATATTTCAAATCATCAGCATTTTGAACATTAAAAAACAAAATACCCTTAGACCTTACAGGTCCTTACACGCTCACACAGACTCTGTTCCATGGGATCCCATGGTATCCCATAGGATAGAGTGGATAAAGTCAATGCTCTTTGGGGGTCTTTAAAAGTCATCAGTGCTTTAAGCACAAAGTTCATTCTGTGGAGGGCAGGGAAGTACTGAGGATTGAACCTAGAACACGTTGGGCATTCTACTGAAGAGCAACGTCTCTAGCCCACAGCCTATTTTCACAGATTAAAAATTACTACATACAGTTGGGATTCAATATGTAGTATGTTAAGGCCCCCGACACAGACCAGATGATGTCAATGTTCTCCAAATCCAGTGACTTCCTGGGGATTATTACGCACAGTCTGTGCACACCAGGAAGGGAAGGTGGAAAGATGAGGGTCTTTTTACCCTCTATGACTAAATACTATTTAAAAGTCATTAGCAAGGATCTAGTTTTAACACATTTATACATCTGCAGGTAAAAAGGGCTTTTAGGGCAGGGCATTCAGCACTTCTAGCACTCAGGAGAGGCAGACAGACCTCTGTGATTTCAAGCCAACTTGATTGACAGAGTGTTCTAGAGCATAACAATTTTTTTTTTTTTTTGGTTTGTTTCTGTTTTTTGAGATGAGTTTCTTTGTGTAACAGAGCCCTGGGTGTCCTAGAACTCATTTGGTAGATCAAACTGGCCTGGAACTCACAGAGATCCACCTGCTGCCTCCCAAGCACTGGGATTAAAGGCATGAGCCATCACTGCCCAGTAAGCAGAATAATTCATAAAAAGTATAAAATGTTTAAAATAAAAAGTTTATAAAAAATTTTTAAAAGTTTTTCCTTTCAATAAGCAGAAAAATCACCCACACACATTCACTATAATCTCAACTGAACATTTTTTAAAAAATGATCTCGCTGGGCAGTGGTGGCACACGCCTTTAATCCCAGCACTTGGGAGGCAGAGGCAGGTGGATTTCTGAGTTCGAGCCCAGCCTGGTCTACAGAGTGAGTTCCAGAACAGCCAGGGCTACACAGAGAAACCCTGTCTCGAAAAACCAAAAAAAAAAAAAAAAAAAGAAAAAAAAAAAAAAGAAATGATCTTTATTCATCAATCAAAGCCCCAAAATAACACTGCTGTCATTATTGGCTATTTTATGGATTTAAAAAAAAAAAACCATAATACATCTCTCTTCTTTGTTTTTTGTTGTTAACACTGTGCATGGCAAACTTACCCTTTCCCAAATCACCTCAATTCCTAAAGTTTTCTACACACCCAGTAAGTGGTAATATATACTAGACATGCAGAGAGAAAAACCTGTGCAATGTATGGTTTAAAAGTTACAGAGAGGTCAGGTGTGATGGTGCATATCTTTAATCCCTGAACCTGACTGCCAGAGCCAAGCAGACCTCTCAGGAGTTCAAGGCTAGCCTGGTCTACACAGTGAGTTTCAGGAATGCCAGTAAGCTATACAGTGAAACCCTTTCTCAAAGCAACAAACAAAACTCACCTCAAAACAAACAAACTAAACCCAAACCCACCACCAGCACCAACACCAGCAACCTTCCAGGGAACCCAGGCCCCAGAACAGTGGCACTGTGAAGAAGCTGGAGGCTCTTCACAGGGGAAACTACTGGGCCTGTCCATCTCTGTATTACATACAGGCCAAGTATAAAAGCTATATTCTAAAAACAAAGTCAGGATAACCATGGTAAAACAATTTAAAAACCAGTCTCTGTGAACTGTAAAGTTCCTATATTTCCAGAAGCACAGGTGGATAAACATGAGAGGAAAATGGACTTTAGTTTAAAATTCCCCAACACTTTCAACAAACAGAAATGAAAATCCCCCAGGTTTTATGCATTCCTTGGAAAACCTTTTCCCAGACAGAAAAAGCATCTGTTTCAGTTTTCTCCAGAACTGCTGTTCCTTCTCTACCAAAGAGCAGGGCACTATCAGGTCTAGGACTCTCTCAGTGGAGACTCCCTCCTTAATGACCTCTCTGGTGTACATCCAGGTTAGAAAAAGCAACATCTACAGTCAGCTGAAACGGACTTACCTGCCAGCCCTTGTCCGCAGTCCTGTAGTATGGATAGTTTTTAGTGATGTGTGTATAAATCCCATTTAGGGTAAGTTGTTTATCAGGAGCCATTGTAATTGCTTGTACTATCAACTGTGCATAGGAATAAGGTGGTTTTGAGTCATCCTGTGTTAGGAAAAAAAAAAAAAAAGCACCTAAGATTCCAGAGTATTCTTTTATGCATTCTTGCAACAGTGGTTTTATTATAAAAGTAATATAACTGGGAAACTTCGAGAAAAGTTAGTTGAAAATTTGTAGAATGTATAGAAAGATGAAAAATCATGTAAGGACTCAGCACTCTGGAGGCAGAGGCAGGCAGGTCTCTCTGACTTCAAGGCCAGCCTGGTCTACAAAGAGAGTTCCAGGACAGCCAAGACTGCTACATAGATAAACTCTGCATCAAAAAACAACACAACACAAAACAAAAATCAAAACAACAAAAACAAATAACCAAAACAAACAAACAAAAACTCACATAAGGAGATAATCTAAATGACAAGAACAAAACAATGAAGATGAGCAAAGCCACTGGACTTGAGGAGCCCAGAGCAGGACAAGTCAGGAGCGCCCTGTGACACGGAGAGGACAGACATGTCCAAGTATGATTCAGAGCAAGCACCGCACAGTCGTGGTTCTGACAGGAATCTTTCCACACATCAGAAGTCACAAGGACACTTGAGGTAGGACTGTCCAAATGCCCACCCATCTACTGCCAAGGCTCTGCATTCGAGGACATGCCTGTGTAGGAGCCTAGTTTCTGTATGAACTTCTAGAAAATGCATACCAGCACTGGAAAATAGCAAAGCAACATAAAGTAAAAGAAGCAATCTGCAGGTCAGTATATTCAAATGATACCACTTATTCAAAGCACACTCAGCATAAAACCTGGGCTTGATCACCATCACTGCAAGGATGTATACTGTTCATAGATAAAGTATGTAATTTATTTACTTAATGTGTAGGTGTGATACCTGAACATTCAGCATGTGCATGTAAGTCATGTAGGAGAAAAGAGCAGGACTCCCTCAGAACTAGAATTACAGTTGTTAGCCCCATGTGGGTGCTGAGATTTAAAACCAGGTCCCCTGGAAGAACAGTTAGTACTTTTAACTGCTAAGCCATATCTCCAGACTCTTCTCCAACTCTGCCTTGTATTTTTAGAATTTACAATTTTAAAGCAAACCACTATTGTGCTACACATTGAGTTAAGGCCACCCTACAGAATAAGACCCTGAATCCCAATTCAGTAGAGATGCACTTGGGGATAAGGGAAGAATCAGAAGGCATAAAGGACGAGGCTGATGAAAGCTGAGACAGCACAAGATGACAGTGTGGAGATGTTTTTCAATTCTCTAAATGGAAACCCTTAACACACCACCCATCACGGCCAGCATCCAGAAGACCCCACAGCCCACCTTAAATGGCTAACATTTTGCTAGTGATTATTTTGCTATCCCTTAGGCCACAAAGCCTCTGCCTATGCACCCAAAGGAAGACAACCACAAGTTCTAGGAAGAGAACCAGGAATATCAAGCACCCAGGTCTGAGAGGTGGCTGAGCAGCCGTCCCTGCACCTTCATCCCTGCTCTGGAGGCCAGTGTGTTTCCTAGGAATTTTTTTCTTACATGTTTCTAAGGATGTTTTCATTTGATCCAGGAGTCAATTCTCTTCTCCTGCTATGTGGATCCCAGGAATCAAACTTAGACACCTGCCCTTATCCGCTAAGCTATTTGCTGACCTTAAAAATGCTGTTCTTGCATTGTTAGAAACAATGTCTCACTATATGCCTCCAATAAACTAAAACCTGTTATGTAGACCAAGATGGCCTTGAACTCAAGAGGTCCTCTTGGCTCTCTCTCCCAAATGCTGAAATTAAAGCATATGCTACCATTTTTTTTTTTTTTTTTTAAAATATGGAACGCTTCACGAATTTGCGTGTCATCCTTGCGCAGGGGCCATGCTAATCTTCTCTGTATCGTTCCAATTTTAGTATATGTGCTGCCGAAGCGAGCACCCATTTTTATTTTTAAATAATTTAACATAGAAAATGGTCAGAATGTCCCCACATGGGTAAAGCAGACTTTGCAGCTCCTGCTCACAGACCACTCTAGGTTCTGGCACTATAGTCGCCATATTTCTACCGTGATACTTCATCCCAGCGCCTAAGATTGCTTCTGTGTGCACAGGAACACGGGTATGTTCTGCTCCTTCCATGGCTCTTTTGTGTGCTTTGTGAGTATGTCACATTTTATAAGGATATAGCAGAAGTAACAATACGTACAGATTGTTCTTTTTCTTAACTACAGCACTGTCCTTCTGTGTTACTAACAATTTCATATAGTCTACAGTTGCTCTGGGATCCTCACACATGTGTTGAATAATTTTTTAAAAATGCACTACAAATCCTGATGCTTGTGTCACACTCAGAGTGACATGAGAATCAAATCCACATAGATGCACATGTCCTATGCCGGTCAGCTTTTGTCCACCTGACAAAAACTAGGGTCAACAGGGAAGAGGAGACCTCATTTGAGGACTTGCTTCCATCTGAGTAGCCTGTAGACATATCTGTGGTGCATTTTTTTTTATTATTAATTATTGGCATGAAACCAACCCTGTGAGCAGCAGTGCCACCCCTGGGCAGGTGGCTCTGGACTATAAGCAAGCAAGCAGCACTCTTCTCCACTGTATCTGCTTCAGTTTCTGCTTCCCGATCCCTGCTCTGACTTCTCTCAATGGTGGACCATTATACGGAAATGCAAGACAAACAAGCCCTTTCCTCCTCAAGCTGCTTTTGGCTAGTGTTTTATCACTGCAAGAAAAACAGCTAAAACAACAAGGTGCTCCCCGCCGGGCGTGGTGGCGCACGCCTTTAATCCCAGCACTTGGGAGGCAGAGGCAGGCGGATTTCTGAGTTCAAGGCCAGCCTGGTCTACAGAGTGAGTTCCAGGACAGGCAGGGCTACATAGAGAAACCCTGTCTCGAAAAACAAAAAAAATAAAAAATAAATAAATAAATAAATAAATAAAATAAAAAATGGTGCTCCACAAAGGACTTGTTACCAATATCTGCATAATGTCCCCCAGGTCTATGACTACAAAACACTTACCTTTGGGCTGTCTCCACCTGAAGCTTCCTTTTCATTTTCTGGCTGTGAATTATCAGCCATTAAATTGAGGTCAGATGGTATCCCACGGCCCATTTTGTACCCTGAAGACCCTGCTCCCCGAGGACTGGAAGGGCAGGAGTTTGCAGCACTGTGAAAGAGGGGTTAGAGTCTACTTTAAAGCAAACACAGTATTGGTCTTCAATGATCAGGAAAAACAAACTTTTCTTTTTAAAGATTTATTATGTTTTGCCCACATGTGTGCTATGCGCATGCCTAAAGGAGGCAGGGATAGGGTGTGGGATCTCCTCAAGCTGGAGTTATATTTCTCTAGCCCCATTTATTTTTCTTATACTTCATTCTGCACTGCAGGCTGGTCTTAAATGTGCAGCAATTTTCTGGCCCCAGTTTCTGAAGTACTGGGATTTTTGTGTGCTATTATGGCTAGTTAAACTGAAAAAAAAAATGAGAATAGCAATATTTCCTATGTGTAAGGAAACACAATTGTCAAGACAAACTGGGAAGGCAGTGTCCCATGTGTCCTGCCAGAGAGAGTGAGCCATAACAGCCAATAGGAACTTCTTTTTTTTTTTTTAACTTTATGTGCACTGGTGTTTTGCTTGCATGTACGCCACCTGTGGAGTTATAGACAGTTGTGAGTGTTGGGGCTTGATCCTCTGGAAAAGCAGCCAGTGCTCTTAACCACTGAGCCATTTCTCCAGCCCCAAACTTAAGAAAGATTTATGTTACATGTTTGAAGTGTGTGTGTACTATACACAAGCCTGGTGATTTCTGATGAACGCCAGAAGAGGGTATTGGATTTCCTAGAACTAGAATTCGACGTTTGCGAACTGCCATATGGTACTAGGAACTGAACCTGGGTCTTTTTGCAAGAGCAGAAAGTGCTCTTAAAGGATGAGCCATCTGTCTGGCCCCTTAAAATTTTAGATTTCAACTTTCAGTATGGTGCCTAGAGCCTCAGTCACTCTCAGTCTGTAAGGAGGAGTTCTGGAAGAAATATAACTAGATAATCTGTCAGCTCTTCAATGAAAAAATACCCCACACACCCCAGCCCTACCCCTACCTCACACAGTCCAGCTGCACCCCTACCCTACACAGCTTCCCTCAATGCTTGTCCATCAGCAAATGAGAAAGTCATGCATGCCCACAATTCTTAGAATACTGATAGGTGAGAGTTCAGTCAGAAGTAAGGCATTTATACTACCTATCCCCTTTAAGGCTCAGGGAACAAGCAGGAAGACAGAGACAATGGCTGTGAAATCCCAAACTCTAGACAGGACACAATCAATGTCATAAACATAATCAATCATAAACTCATAGCAGGTATAGTTACTCAGTCTGGGTCTGCACAAGGCAAGCCCTCTTAATCATCAGTCGTGGATGGTAGAGGGGCTCATGGGACCCTAACCCTTACCTCTGGATTACAGCAACTCAGGAGACTTTGGGAAGAGTGCAATTGCCTTCAGTTATGTAACACTGGTGTGCCCACCAGACTCCAAAGGATAATTCCAATTCTAAGACCACAGAAATGGCCCTGGTAAAATAAACCCAAATGGGTACAGACAAAACAAGAATCCCATAACCTACCAATGTGTGAGAATTACAATTTACAATACAGAAACTGAGTAGACTCTTGGTAGCCAGCTGCAGTAAAAACAGGTAGGGTCACTTTGGGTATGCTTAAAGAACTGTAAATGTGCCACCTTGTGCCTCTGCTGTACCTGATAGTTCCTGTGGGGGAGGGGAGGGGGCTGATGAGGTGGGCCATCGTGTCTGGAATGTTGATGGTCAGCGGTGAGATGTGCGGCTGCACAGGCTTCACTGGCGACTCCGGTGCCTCCTGCTTCTCTCCTTTCTCACTGGATAGGGCTGTGAATGTTATCTTGATATTTGTGCTGGGAAACCTGAAAGTGCACCTGGAAAACAGAACCTGACGGTCAGTTCATGTCTGCGACCACTAGACACCTGAGCCTCCCCACAGGACCTGCGAGGACATAGGCCCTCACCACCTCAAAAACCATCTGCAATGTATACCAAGGCATTTAATGAGCAAAACTACAAACAAGGAATTTCGTGACACTAGCCTAGTGGCACACACCTGTGAACCTAGCACTTCGGAGGCAGGAGAAGTTCAAGGCCAGCTCTAGCTAAATAGCAAGTTCAAGGGCAACCTAGGCTACATGAGACACCCTACCTTCATCCCAAAAAGACAGAAGAGAGTGACAGAGATAGTGTGAGAGAGACAGAGACAGAAAGACACACAGAGAGAAACAGCCATTGGAAAATAAAAATTATAGAACAAAAAAGGAAAAAGAAAATCAAATGTCTGCCAGGTGTGGTCCTCAGCAAGGGCTAAGAAAGAGCTAAGCTTGAACCAAAGTTACACTTTGAACATTTTCAGCTCTGGCAGAATCCTTCTACTACTGGCCTCCACTGTGCTGGCTGACAATGTTTCCTTCGCTGTGTTAGCCAGCCAGCCAGTCTGGAGCACTGAGCTGAGAGATCTAAGGCTCGACCAACATCTATGTTTAGATACAAACCAGACCTTTACACTAACATACAGCCCCATGGAAATCAATCATATTTAAACAGTCTCTAAGTAGAAAGGCAGTTTAGAATTAGAGATGTCTCTTTATAAAAAACAAGTTCAACTGACATCAATCTGTTTTCAAGTACTCCCAATAGACTTCTTACAACCAATCCCTTTCCCCTACAGTAAAAGAACAACCGTCTCTGTCCTCTGGAAAGCCATCACCTGTCTTGGAGTTTCCTCAAACACCCCCAGTGGTTCTATTTTCCACTACATTTCAGGTTTTGAGATGAGTTCCTTCTCTCTTACTTCTTTCATACTGACACACCCATGATCTTTGGGTCTCATGAGTTAGTTCAGGTTCCTCACAAACCCTAGAACAACGTTTTGGCTGGGAATCTTCTCTCCCTGTCTCGTTTTCCCCCCTTTCAAAACAGTGTCTCACTATGCAGTCCACTGTCCTGAAATCCTATGTGGACCAAGCTATCCTTGAACTCACGGAGATCCTCATGCCTCTGCCTTGACCTCTAAATGCTGGGATTAAAGATGTATGGAACCACTCCTGGTTTTCTCTCCTGGTGCTAATCCCTATAATTACATCTATATTAAATCAATCAATCAATCAATCAATCCATCCCCCCCTTTAGTATGTGAACGGGTATATTGCCTGCATGTATGTCTGTATATCCAGTGACCCATGGAGGTCAGAAGAGAGGTCAGATCTCCTGAAACTGAAGTTACAGATAGTTCTAGGCCACCATGAGGCTACTGGGAATTCAATCTGGGTCCCCTGCAAGAGCAGCCTATGTTTGTAACTGGTGAGTCATCTCTCTAGCCCCTAAAACACTTTCTTAAACTTCAGTTCTGAAGCTGGTATAATAATAGACACCTGTAATCTCAACACTTCAGAAGTAGAGGCAGGATTGCTAGTTCAAAGTCAGCCTTAGCTACATGAGCCCTGTCTCAAAAAAAAAAAAAAGGTAAATTTTTAAAGAGAAAAGATTCCTCTTCCTTCCTAGGGTAAAGGAAAAAAAAGAAAGTGTGGGAGAGAGAAAGAGCGAGAGTGAGAGAGCGAGAAAGTGAGAGAGCGAGGGCAAGAGAGAGGGAGAGGGGGGTGGGGGGGGGAGCACACTTCCAGTGAGCCCACGTTTACTTTCACTGCCAACTGTGTCAGTCAGGAATTGAATAAACATTGAAATTTGGTAACATTAGTGGCCCTTAGCTATTCAGAGTGCCCACACACAAAATAAATGAATGAACAAACAAACGAATGAATGAAAACATTAGCAGGTAATACATTTCCACAGATGGGCTTGTTTCTGTGCACACCTATCAGGGAACCTTGATTTTGGACTCTTGTGACCTGGTGCAGGATCCCAGAAGCTTGTGATAGCAAGTTGAGTGACTCATCTGAGTTTCTTTATACAGACAATTTTGTCTCGACTTCTGTCCCAACTGTCCCCTAATTCTATTAACAAAGACTCTGAAAAGAGCTCTCCGCCTACTATCCTGTCTGACAATTTGCTGTTGGAAAGGCTGGCTCAGCAGTGGTATAGGCCAGTAATGCCAGCTCAGAAAGCAGAGACAAGAGAAGATCACAAGCTCAAGGCCTGCCTGACTATAGTATAAGACCCTATGGAAGAATAAAGAGTAAAAAGGTAGGGAAGGATCAGATTAGTTCAGTGGTCGAGTGTGTGTCTAGCACGTAGGAGGCTCTAGCTTCAAACCAGAAAGAAAAGAGAAGAAACAAAGGAAAGGCAATGGAAAGAATGGTAGAGCAGATAGCAGCTTGCTGCATTGGAACACAGATACCCAGCAATAGGAGAACAGATGCACACAAGTTCACCCGTGCAACAGAGCACCACTCAACAACTGTAGAGCCAACTACTCATGCATAGATGCAGTTCACAAACATCACCCAAAGAAAAGCCAAGCTCAGAGTTTGATCCACCTGACTGCACTTAATGAAATCCTGAAAACTACAACTGATCTCCTTCCCTCAGGAAGATGATGATGCAATTCTGAGGGTAAATCTAGTCTCTATTCTCCAGACTGAGACAAAGACTGCCAGGATGTATATGGACATCAAGCAAACTCTTTAAAAAGGCTCCTTCAAACTAGGTTTGTTCTGTTCTATAAAAAGCATACTTCAAAGAAAGCTTACTTAAAATAGCAACCAAGTTAAGGAAATGATCAGGGGCTGACAAGACAGCTTTCTGCTGTGTGGCCCTGATCACCTGAAAACCAAGGTTGGAAGTAAAGAACAGACTCCTGAGAGCTGTCCTCTGACCCCAACACATATTATGTGACAAGTGTGCAAACTACTGATATACAATAATAAACTTTAAAAACAAAACTAAACACCAACCAAACAGTAGTATCCTTACCCCCAAAATGTCAAAAGTTCAGACTACAGTTTAGGGTGCACACACATTAACTCTGAAGTGACACACTAGAGAAAGTATCACTTTTGTTTTACCTATACAGGGTCTGAGCAAAATGAATAGAATGTCTAGGAATGTTTTACGTAATCACTAATAAAGTTGATAATTACATATTTGACTTTGGGTAAAGTATATCAGGACTCCTGATAACAAGATTGTCCTCCACTAGGTAGGCACCTGCAGTGACAAACAACACAAGTCCACCTTGATTCCTTATACTGCAAGACTTCACACCATACCTCAACTTAGGAGGACAGTCTTTAAAATGTCACCGGAATAGCTAATAAGCACAGGAAAAGATCCTCAAGTCACAAAGACCAACAAAGGTCTGGGTAGGAGTGGCACACACACATATACACAAATAACAAATTTTTAAAAAAGCTTCCTCACTTAAGAATCTATCCAAAGGGCTGAGAGATGGCTCAGTGGTTAAGAGCACTGACTGCACTTCCAGAGGTCCTGAGTTCAAATCCCAGCAACCACATGGTGGCTCACAACCATCTGTAATGAGATCTGATACCCTCTTCTGGTGTGTCTGAAGACAGCTACAGTGTATTCATATATAATAAATAAATAAATCTTTAAAAAAAAAAAGAATCTATCCAAAGATATCCAAAAGTCTAGGTATGGTGTGCCTTTAATCATGACAGTCCTGAGAGTGAAGCAGGAGAATCAGGAGTTCAAGGTCATCCTCAGCTACATAAGTTCTTGGTCAGCCTGGGCTACGTGAGATCTTTTCTCACAAATGTAAACAAAAGCACTTGAGAATATTCATAGCAGCAATAATAGCTCCAAATAAAACTATTTTATGTGTTCATCTGTAGAGTAAATTTTACTAAATTTACATTCTTAAGAACTTTACAGGGCCAGGCAGTGGTGGCACACACCTTTAATCCCAGCACTTGGGAGGCAGAGGCAGGCAGATTTCTGAGTTCGAGGCTAGCCTGGTCTACAGAGTGAGTTCCAGGACAGCCAGGGCTACACAGAGAAATCCTGTCTCAAAAAGACAAAACAAATAAAACAAAACAAAAACCAAACAAACAAAAAGAACTTTACAGAAATGAAATGACCCACAACTTTGTTAAAGAAATAAGACTGATTTCATAAGCATACCATTCAAATTCCTTCACCTCAGGGTCCCTTCTTTATTCCATACCCATTCAAAGGGGAAGATGCTCCATCTATGGCTTAGAACTCAGGGTGGTTGTTCCAGAGCTGAGAAGGAGGCACAGTGTGTGCGTGGGGGTAGGGGGGGAAGGTGACAGTGAGGATGGATGCTAATGGTCTGCGTCCTGTGACAGGCCACAGGAGAGGCAGAAGCAATGACCATCACGTAACTATCTCCTGGTTATTCAAGGGGGGTTGGAGAAATATTGAAGTGAGGAAGAAGGCACAAGCAAGTAGTTCTGTGGGCTCGGAAAAGTGGCTGGCTAAGAAGAGGGTAGATCCACGGCTGTGGAAGGACACCACTCTCTCCAAGGAGGAATCCTGGAAGACAGAAACAGCGGGGCTGCAAGAGCATGTCTGTCACTCTAAGCCTTTGTTCTTCCTGTCCTTCCCAGGGGACTTGCTTTGGAGGTCTATAGTCCTTTCTCCAAATTCCAAAAGCAAAGGTTCTGAAAATCTAATCTCAAATCCCCTGGCAGCCCCTTCTGACCTGCATTGAAGAAGAGTTAATTATAGCCTTGAACTGCCCCACTTAGTGAGAACAACCTTGTGTTTCTTCCTCCGAAGTCTAACAGTCTGGATCACAAGGTGCTGGGAGTGCTGAATCACAGACAGTGTCCACCAGTGGACCCTACAAGCATCGTACCTAACACAGTACCACTTCTCACAGGATTTCTCTAAAGTATCCTTATTTGTTAAAGAAGCATATCAGACATTTATATGAGAAGGAGTTAAGTTCACTAAGCTGCTGCCTTAAACCACTAAGTAGTATTCTATTATTACTGATAGGCATTATGTATCCCCAGAATACTTATCAGTGTCTTTGACCCTCTCACAACAGTGAAAAAATTATCTAGAGAAGAAAGCAAAGAAGCAAGCGGTTAACTCCTGCCCTCTATTGGCCATCGGGGTCTCAGTACCAACATGGCAGCCAGTAGCAGAGGTTCACATACCACTAGACAAAAGTACCCAGCTGCTGCCTATCTAGTTAAGCAAAATCTCGACTCATAGTTTATATGACCCTTAGTAATCAGGCGGAAAGAATAAAGGAAACGTCTTTACCCTTTACTTAACACACGGAACCTATAACCGTGCAAAAAACATTTGTTAAAAAGATAACATTTCAGGCAGATGGTGGTAGCACACACTTTAATCCCAGCACAGGGGAGGCAGAGGCAGGTGGATCTCTGTGAGTTTTAGGGCAGCCTAGTCTAAAGAGTCAGCTCCTGCCGGGCAGTGGTGGCACACGCCGTTAATCCCAGCACTTGGGAGGCAGAGGCAGGCAGATTTCTGAGTTTGAGGCCAGCCTGGTCTACAGAGTGAGTTCCAGGACAGCCAGGACTATACAGAGAAACCCTGTCTCGAAAAAAAACAAAAAAAAAAAAAAAAAAAGAAGAAGAAGAAAAAAAGAAGAAAGAAACACAATAACAACAACCTCCTGCATTCAAAGACAATTAAAAGGGAGTGTAAGTGGTGTGATATCTGACCTTAGATTCCTAGCACCTATGTCAAAATAAATGCAATGTAAACCTAACACCAGTACTGGATTAGGTAGAGAGAAGACAAGCCAGGGTCTCACTGGCCAGCTGGTCTATAGTCTATCAGAAAAGACCAACTTCAGGTCCAGTGAGAAGCCACACAGACACACACAGACACACAGACATACATGCACGCACGCACAAATGCACATGCACACACAAACACATATACACACAGAGAATACAGAGAGATAAACATGGGGGCTGGAAAGATGGCTCAGCAGTTAAGAACACTGGCTATTCTTGCACAGAAAACCTGGGTTTAAATTCCAGCACCCACATACACAGTGGCTCACAGCTGTATCTGTAACCACTGTTACAAGGGATTCAACTCCCTATTCTGGGCTCTACTGGCACTTGCACTCACAGGTGTCCATATATACATACATATGCATGAATAAATAATAAAATAAAATTTTAAAAGGAGAAAAGAGAAGCTGGATGGTGGTGGTGCACACAGTTAATCCCAGCACTAGGGAGGCAGAGACAAACCTCTGAGTTCAAGTCAAGAATGAGTCCAGGACAACCAAGGCCAAATTATTTTCTTTCTTTCTTTCTTTTTTGTTTTTTGGGGTTTTTTGTTTGTTTGTTTGTTTTTCAAGACAGGGTTTCTCTGTATAGTCCTGGCTGTCCTGGAACTCACTCTGTAGACCAGGCTGGCCTCAAACTCAGAAATCCACCTGCCTCTGCCTCCCAAGTGCTGGGATTACAGGCGTGCGCCACCACTGCCCGGCCTAAATTGTTTTCAAAAAGCAAACAAACAAATAGTAAAAAGAAATAAGCCAGCCAACCATGCCCTACGGTGGCCGGCAGGCTCCATTCTAACTCTACCCTCCACTCACAGCTTCCTTTTCTCACCTCACACCCACCCCAGCTCTTGACATCCAGCATCACAGACGAACATGTGCTTTCAGAATACAGTCCACTAATAGACTCACTTGTTTTCAAAGCGCAACTCTATACAATCCCACTGGAGTGGAGAGGGAGGGAGGAAAAGGAGTTCAAGGCCATCTTCAACTACTTGAGCTCAAGGCCAGCCTAGGCTGTATAAGAATCTATCTCAAAAAATAAATTGCCGGGTGGTGGTGGCGCATGCCTTTAATCCCAGCACTTGGGAGGCAGAGGCAGGCGGATTTCTGAGTTCGAGAGTTCGAGGCTAGCCTGGTCTACAGAGTGAGTTCCAGGACAGCCAGGGCTACACAGAGAAACCCTGTCTCGAAAAACCAAACCAAAAGATAAATAAATAAATAAACGAACATGGCAGAAAAGAGGGCTCAGCGGCTAAAAGCACTTACTGAGGACCCTGCCCCCAAATCCAACACACCAGGTAAACAGACAGAACACACAATACATGCATGTGAACAAGACACCCGAACACATTTAAAATTTACATTTTCTTCGAGTAGTCACATCGGACTGTCACTTATCTCTATTAATTTATAACAAATACAAGTTCATAAATTGAGAAGTATAAATTATCATTGAGAATTCTAATTCTAAACTGTCTCTTAGAATCACTTATATCATTAATTTTTTTCAACAAGCCCTTTATTCTTACCTAACCCACTCTCTAGAAAAAGCTTCAACCGGCCACACACATATGGACTAGAAAGCAAAGCTAGAGACAGTGTGTACACAAAGAAACATACTCAGGCTCAAACAAACTCTTGAGCTTCGTGACTCTCTCACAGGAGCATCTACGAAGGAATCGCACGCAGATTCTTCACTGCCATATATACCCGGCATGAGTTCCTCTGAGTAAGAAAAATATTTAAAGTTCTGTGAGCCTGGAAGTGGCTACTGTTCTTTAGAACAATGGGTTTCACACTCAAAAGACCAAGTGCAGTGTACTAGGAAATCTGCAAATGCTCATTAGAGGTGATCTCAGCTGTCAATCTCGTTAGGGAACACGAAACTATCTAAAAGATACAAACTTGAAATGTATTTGCTAAGGTGATCCCTTCCCTCAAGGGCTTGAAGAGAAAAACTGGGAAAGGACTTGGGCTAGAACCCTGGTGCCAGGTCATACAGGAACAGAAACCCTGAAGCAGCAGGGTGTGGGCAAGTAATGGAGAAAATGCTATGAGAGGCAGAGGGGTGGCAGCCATCTTGGGCCCAAGAGTGGGCCTAGGCCACAGCAGAGCAAGTCTAGAAGATGGAATAATGTTCAAGGAGAAACACATGGGGTCCAAGCCGCCAGTGTAAGTGACACAGAGGGGGACACCAGGCCACTGTGCACATAACTTAGGGGTCGGAGCGGTTCCACACAAATGCTTTCAGTGGGTCAGCTACAGGACAACAAGAACAAAAAAAGACCACTAAGAAGAAGGGGGGAGGGGAGGAGGAGGAAGAAGAAGAAGAGAGTGAAAAGGAGAAGGAAGAAGAGGAGAATATGGCGGCCAATGGGGAAGTTAAGGTAATCATCTCTTATTTCTAATTCCCAAAACTGCTTAAAAATTCCATCCTCAAGCTAGGGAGATGGCTCAGTGGTTAAGAGCACTTAGCTCCTCTTCCAGAGGACTCAGGTTCAATTCCCAGCACCCACGTGGCAGCTCATAACCATTTGTAACTCTTGTTCCAGGGGATCCAACCCCCACACACATGCAGGCAAAATTCCAATGTACATAAAATAAAAATAAGTACATTTTAAAAACTCCATTCTAGGGCTCAATTGGCTATGTTTTCCTACGGTATATGAGGACCTAGGATCGACCCCTTCCTTTCCCAAGTTCCACAAGATGAACAAACAAAATTTCAGTCTTAAAGGAAGTTCATCAGTTACCCATTTATGTATTAATTTGACATAAGGAAATGACATTTCACTTTTCTTAGTTGTATCTCCCAAGGTTCAACTGTTCCTACTATATGCCAACTTTAGCCTCATGAATGGATTCTATGGTGTAGTCACCACTTGATGGTTTCTATGTCCCCACCCTATGCATCTCCCAACCATCTTTTTTATGAGATGATACTAAGACCAGGGTTGGTTACATGGCAGGATTTCTAGCAACTTCTTAAGAGTCAAGTAGGTGCCTCATCACCTAAACCCATAGCAAAATTCAGGTCCAAGAAAGCAGACTAGAGAAGGAGCCAGTGTTTCCTTAGTGCAGAAAATCTACCAACAGTATGATGACAAATCCCACAGTAAGCCAGGCTCTCCCTCACCTCTCACTCCAAGGTAAGAAACATTTTCCTTTCACCTTAAATCCAAGAGAAACAAAATTACCAATCCTGTCAAAATGAGGTACTAGAGACAGATCTGGGTAGAAAATTTCCCACTAAAATCAAATAAACACACACACATACAAAAGAAAACAAAACAAGTTTGCACTCTATAAAGTCTTAAATTGTCTATAAACTTCAGATCCTGAAAACAATATTAGTCCACAAAAAGAAAGAATTTAATCTTCACAGTAATCAATTAGCTCTTTGCTAGAAAGTTTATTAGGCTAATTTTTTTAACATTTTTATTTATTTTATTTGGGGAAAGCAGTGCCCACAGAGTGTAAGAGTTGGCTCTCCCCTTCTATTATGTATGTTCTGAAGACTGAACTCAGAGCTCAGATCCCCAGGTCTACCATTAACTTTAACTTCTATCCAATGAGCGATGTTACTGGCACACATTAGTTTCATTTCTTATAATCCCAGATACTGAACCCACATTTTTAAAAACATGATTTTTTAGTCATGAGAAAAACAGACTTCAAAGACACCTTACCTACAGTGGCTGTGCCATCTCCAAAATCTGTTGTTACACCTACTCCAACCCTCAGAACTCTGATCAAACAAACAAACAAACAACACTAAAAAACCATCCCGCCCAATCAACAACCCTCGCTGCTTTACTGAAATATAGTTCAAAACAAAACAAACCCTGAGGCAAGGGTTTTAAGAGCTTCTCAGGGAATCAAGACTTTCCAAAGTACCAGTATACGCTAAAATAAGAATGAGAAACTTGCCGGGCGGTGGTGGCACACGCCTTTAATCCCAGCACTTGGGAGGCAGAGGCAGGCAGATTTCTGAGTTCGAGGCCAGCCTGGTCTACAGAGTGAGTTCCAGGACAGCCAGGGCTACACAGAGAAATCCTGTCTTGAAAAACAAAACAAAACAAACAAACAAAAAAAAAGAATGAGAAACTTGGGCTGCTCCCCAGGCCAACTACACAAAGAGGATGGGCCCAGTCAGAGTCATTCCAGAACTGGGAAGACTCCTTGCTTTCCGGAAACCTATCAAGGTAACAGCCAGACATATGCTACATTAGCTAGGGAACAAATACCTCAGTTACTAAATGAAAGATTCACGTAGCTCTCAACAAACCAACAAAACCCCAACAAATTACACGGCAAACATGATTTCCAAAGCTACCAGTTGAAAAAAAAAAAACTTCTTGTTACATAAAGAAGCAGGAGTGTGGGCTGGAGAGATGGCTCAGCGGTTAAGAGCACCTCTTCCAGAGGTCCTGAGTTCAAATCCCAGCAACCACATGGTGGCTCACAACCATCCGTAATGAGATTGGATGCCCTATTCTGGTGTGTCCGAAGACAGCGACAGTGTACTCATAAATAAAATAAATAAATAAATAAATAAATAAATAAATAAATGTTTAAGAAGCAGGAGTGACTCACCAAAGGAGCAAGCAAGATTTATGTACAGCGCTTGGTGCTAGACCATATGCTTGACATATGTCAGACCCTGGATTCAACTCTAACACACACACCTGCACGCAAACAGGAGCAGTACAACAAAAAGAATCCAACCCTGAACAAAGACCAGGTACTGGACTTACTACACAAAAACTTTAAACAATTTTCTTAGCAAAACACAGTGGATCATTTTTGCAGTCCCAGTACTTGGGAAGCTGAGGTAGGAGGATCACTGAGAGGATCACTCAAGGCTAGCCTGGGCTACACAGTGAGTTCCTGTCTCAAAAACAAAGGAGAACTGGCTCAGTGGTTAAGGGAGTGTGATAACCGAAAGGATCAGAGTTCAGGTCCAGCAAGGAAACTGTGAATGGTTCACAACCAACTACAACTCCAGTTCCAGGCTATGATCCCTCTGGCCTCCCTCAGAACATGCACTCGCATGCACATACAGACACAATACAAAAACCTTTAAACAAAATAAATCTTTTAAAAAGAAAGAAACCCCAGTAGGGTAACTTACCCCTTTAATCTCAGCACTCAGGAGGCAGAAGTAGCTGGATTTGAGTTCAAGGAATAGCCTTGAACTATAGAGTATGAGAACACTCAGGACTACAGAGAAAGACCCTGCCTCCAAAAAAATTAAAAATAAATAAATAAATAAATAAATAAATAAATAAAAGTAGTGGGAGAGTGCACAGAGAACAGGATACTCTTATTCATCCTAGCACTCAGAAGGCAGAAGCAGGAGGATCACAGGAAGTGAGTAGACAGCCTGGTCTTCAAAGTTATAGATCAGCTGGGGCTACACAAAGACTGTTTCTAAACAAACCAAAAAAGAATATTTTTATCATTGAGAAGCTAAGTTCAACTTTCTAGTATTCTGTCTAAACTCTACCCCACAGTTACCTGGCAACAGCCAGGTAAGCCTGCCCATTATAAAAGGGGCTTCTTCCCCCCCCCCTTACCCTCTTGCTCTCTTAATCTCTTCATCTCTTGCCTGTAGCTTCTTTCTGTCCCCTACCCCTTCCCTTCCCCTTCTCTCCACGTGGTCATGGCCGGCCTCTACTTCTCTGTGTGCGCCTCTCATGCGTGTTCTCTCCCTCTCCCTCTCCCTCTCCCCCTCCCTCTCCCCCTCCCCCTCCCCCTCTCCCTCTGTGTGTGTGTGTGTGTGTGTATGTCTCTGTTTCTCTGTCTCTCTCTCTCTCACCCTCCTGGCTCCCCTCGCCATGCCCTGAATAAACTCTATTCTATGCTATACTGTAGTGCGGCTGATCCCTCAGGGGGAAAAGATGCCTCAGCATGAGCCCACTAAGACATCCCCTTCCCCCACACCTTTCCACACACCCACAGAACATACTCTTTATCTCTTTATCTTTTTATAAACACGACATTGGTGCTGTGACTCGGATATGAAGACTCGGGGAACCGTGAGACCCGCCAACCACTGGCAGCCCAGGCTGCCGTCACCGACCGTGTGAATTTCCACCGCTGCTACAAAACTTCCACCATGTGAGCTGTGCCGCAGTGGCCCCCACATGGTGCTCTGCCAGGTGGGCTGGGCAGCCAGACAGGCCTGGCCTACACAGACCTCACGGTTCCACCTTTCCTGATACCATACTGCACAAGCCCACAAACACACACCTGCGTATTAATTGGTAAGGAGCTTCCAATTGGCGGGAGGGACCCTGGACGCCCACATAGGGCCTGGCCAGCCTTCCCTGGGCTAAGGGGTTGGCTTTTCATTGCGCCAGTCCATATGACTGGCCTCTAGCTGACCTACGACTTAGGATATTGGCCGTTGGGTGATTTCTCCCTCAAAAGTAGTTCACAGTCCCCAAAAAGCTCTTGCAGCTGCCAGAAATCCTGGTATCAGGTGGGCTACTTTCTGGAGAGCTCCGGGACTTCCGCCAAGGCCCCTAGATATTCTCATGATGACCTAATATCTAGGCTGTTAGCCTGATTTCATTGCCAGCTTTTCTTTCGGGACACCGATAGAATAGCTCCAGTAACAGCCCCCATCACCCAATGGACACCACATTGTCTTTGACTGCACCCACAGACACCCCACTGGGTTGTCTACTGAAAAACCTCAAATCTCTAAAATTAACGCCTGATTTGAGGCCTTCCAAACTGATATACCTCTGCAGTAAGGTCTTGATTCGATATCCTCTAGATAATGGACTAAAGTGGCCACTTCATGGCACGCTAGACCCAGTCATTTTAAAGGGTCTTAACACATACTGCCAGCAGTCTGGTAAATGGAAAAAAATTCCCTATATCCAAACATTTATCTACCTTCGCTCTAATCCTTCTGTGTGTTCTACCTGTTCCCCCATTCCCCACTGGTCAGAGTAACCATCCACATGGTCCCAGGAAAGATTTTTTGAGCTAGAAGCTAACCCTGTGCTTCCCTGACCTTCATTCTAGGACTCCCTTCCCCTCTTTGCCTCCTCTGCGGCGGGTCAGCCGGTTTGCCTGGAAAGCAGTGGTCCAGGACCCTGCTTGCTCCCTTCCCCCTTTCGCCTCCTCTGCGGCCGGTCAGCTGGTTTGCCTGGAAAGCAGCGGGTCTGGGACCTGGCTTGCTCCCTTCCCCTCTGTGGTTCTTAGCTATGCTCTGGGTCTTCTCCTTGCATCCTGTCAGGGACCCTCTCTGAGACTTGCTTCCCCACATGTGCAACCACCTGCACAAAGGGCTTGGCTGCCCGAGCATGCTAGGGAGGCTCTCCTTCTCCCTCTCTGCCCGGGACCTGTAAAGTGGGTGTTAGCAGTGCCTTCCGCCACAAAACAACTAACATGAACATTGCTGTGAAATGGGACACGCTTGCTTTTCCTTGTCCACTGTAGCCACCAGAGACACTAGGCAGTGACTTCCAGCCGCTAGTAGGAAGTCCCGCCCTGTCGTTGCCGCCCGCAGACCTAACCCACAGCACCTGTGGCTCACAGCCCCAACCTGCCAGCTGTATGACCATATGCCACTGTTGACAGCTTTCTTATTCTGGTCCTAGCCAAATGTTTCTTTGCTAATACAAAAATGTACTTTTCTCTACCTACACAACCCGCCAAAGTTACTTAAGACAGGATAGGAAAGGCTCTGTCTTAATAGATTTTTACTACTGCTATTAAATTCTATTTAGTTACAACCAATCCTTATGGCTCTCAATCTTGTCAGAAGTCTCCTAATAGTATACTTAAGTCTATGGCCAACAGAATTCCAAAAGCCTCTAACAGTTGACCCAAGATGGTTTCAGAAGACTTGGACACTGGACTCCTAGAAGATACAGCCTGGATTGTATGCGAACAAACGCAGTGGGCTAAACTGGATACTCTGAGTCAAATGACTTAGCTAAGTCAAACCAAGGTAAGTCATTTCTCATGTCACGCGTATCCATTCCACAGAAAAAAGCCCTGCGTCTTCTACACTTGGAAGCCAAACTGACTTCACCCAAGAGACTATGAAAACCATGGGAACTGTTGGCTAGTGGACTCTTGTCATTTTTTAAAATATATAACTGGTAGATTATTGTTTACTAACACAACTAGTTAGACAGCATCCTGTAAGAAACAGGGAAGGGAGGGAGAAGTTGTTAAGCTACCATGTCACTAAACTCAGGGTGGTCCAGTTAGGATAGTGCACAGAACTGGAAAAGGCATGGTTTGGTAGGATATGCTCCAGTTTGGACACTCAGGAGTGTCTCCTCAGGGCTCTTCCGAGGACAATCACCAGAATGAATAGAACAATAAACAAAGACCACCACACCCTACTCCTAGCCCAAGCCGTGAAGATGGAATCTAGGTCAGACAGGAGACAGAGTCTCACATAATCTGTGGGAGAAGCAAAAGCAAGCACTACAGGGAAGGCCAGGTCCCTCTGTCTACCATCAAAAGAGGATCAACAGCATGTTGGCTTTGTTCCTCTAACAGACGAATAATGGTTTTCCAGTACCTCCATGAGTTCAACACCCTGATACACAATTTTACTTAAGAAACCGCGTGTACATGTGCCCCAGCTTCTATAGTATCAGCCGTCTTTAGCTTTAACCCAGATACTATGAAAACAAAAGCCACTTTGTATTGTCCATCATCAACCAAAACAGGAATAGGTGGCTGGGAAGCCCACATCAACAGCACCAAATCAAGAGAGGCATAGGCAGGCAGATCTCTTGAGTTTGGGGTCAGCCTGGTCTGCATAATGAGACCCCATCAAGGGCACTCAATGGTAGAATACTTATTTAACATAAGTAAGGCCATGGGTTTGACTCCCCAGATTCCCCAAAAGTGGAAGTAATTATAGTCAAGTGTGAATTTCCTGGAACATTTCTGTCTTGTTCTACAACATTCATCAAACTCCAGGGTTTTCTGGTGTTTTGCTTGTAGGTGTGTTTGTGAATCATGTGCATGCCTGGTGCCCAGAGCCAGAAAAGGGCATTGCACCCTTGGAGCTGAGATTATAGTCAGTTGTAGGTGTTGGATCACCTGAGCTGGGTCTTCTGCAAGAGGAGCAAGTGTTTGTAACTGCTAAGCCATTTTCTCTAGTTGACTCCCAAGTTGTGTTAAGATTTTTTTTTTTTTTTTGAGACAGTGTCTCACTGGCTGGCCTGTAACTCTAGATCAGGCAGGCCTTTAACTCAGAGATCTGTGTCTGCCTGTTCCCAAGTGCTGAGATTAAAGGCCAGTCTTAAGATTTATTTTTATGTATGTGTCTGTGCGTGGGTGCTATAAATCGAATTCAAGTCCTCTGTAAGAGCAGCCCGTGCTCTTAACTGCTGAATATCTCTGCATTCCCTAAAAGTCAAGTTTTACAAGCCTATGTCAACCAGTGTTTAATTCTAGCACTCGAGAGGCAGAGGCAAGTAGATCTGAGTAAGAAGCCAGCATGATCTACGAAGTGAGTTCCAGGACAGCCAAGGCTACAGAGAAACCCATCTCAGAAAACAAAAGTAAACCAAAAAGCTCATCAGGTGAGCTTCACTTGATGGCTCAACAGGTGGAGCCACTGGCTGCCAAAAATGGCAACTCTAGTTTTTTTGTTTTTTTTTTTTTTGAGACAGGATTTCTCTGTGTAGCCCTGACTGTCCTGGAACTCACTCTGTAGACCAGGCTGGCCTCAAACTCAGAAATTTGACTGCCTCTGCCTCCCAAGTGCCGGGATTAAAGGCATGCACCACCACTGCCCAGCTCCACCCAAATTCTATCTCTGCAACTCCTATAGGAGAGAACCAACTCCCATTGGTTGTCCTTTGACCTATATGTGATCACCCCCTCTGACCTATAACACTGTGTACATACTGATAAATGCACTGAATACATACCTTTTTTTTGGGGGGGGGGGGGAGTCGAGACAGGGTTTCTCTGTATAGCCCTGGCTGTCCTGGAACTCACTCTGTAGACCAGGCTGGCCTCGAACTCAGAAATCCACCTGCCTCTGCCTCCCAAGTGCTGGGATTAAAGGTGTGTGCCACCACTGCCCGGCCATACTTATTTTTTAAAGCTTACATTGAACAATTCACTAGCAAATACCGGGGAAGTCACAGTTCTAAGAAGACAACCTGAAGAGGAGCCATCTAGGCTACAGAATGGTTATTTAGGTGTATTTAGGATAAACTTCAGTAAAAGAGTAGGAATAGTAGACAAATACTCATTAAAAAGCCAGGATGGACAGCTAACCTTTAAGCCACATATTTCCACACTAAGCTCAGATTGTCATGAAAATGATCCCTCTAACAATTTAGAAATGGCAAAACATAGAATTTTTACAACTCTTCTAGCTGTCTCTAGCAAACCTGTTTACATTCTGTTTAAGAAAGAATCAGAAGACGCTTTGGTCTTGCAGCTGAGTGAGTCTCAGTGTCTTGGGTAACTATCACTTAGTATGGCTGTGGTAACTCTAATCCATATCTAACCACTCCAGTAAACCAGGGTGGCAAAGGTAGAACACCAGTTAAAGAACAAAACAAAACCCCAACCAGTGTTCACCCAACCCTTATTAACCATATAAATGTGTCTAGAGGACCATGAAAGTCAAAGAAGTACAAATGCACAGTGGACGAGCAACAGCTACCTCACCCCTGGAACAGCATCTGTCATTCAGAACACAGAAGGGCATTGCACTGAGAAGTCTGCTTTTTTTTTAATTCATTTTTTATATTCTTCAGGATATGAAAAATCTTTTAGCCGAGCAGTGGTGGCGCATGCCTTTAATCCCAGCACTTGGGAGGCAGAGACAGGCAGATTTCTGAGTTTGAGGCCAGCCTGGTCTACAGAGTGAGTTCCAGGACAGCCAGGGCTATACAGAGAAACCCTGCCACGAAAAACCAAAAAAAAAAAAAAAAAAAAAGAAAAGAAAAGAAAAGAAAAGAAAAGAAGAAAGAAAGAAAGAAAGAAAGAAAGAAAGAAAGAAAGAAAGAATCTTTTCCTAGTTTAATGTTTGGTGGTCCCACACAGAGCCTAAACACTTCCAGGCTCCTTTTCCTGGTTTAGAAAAGGCATATTCTGCTGAAAGCTATCAGGACTCTAGTCAGGTACCATTTATAAAAACACTCACCAACAAAACCCAACTGCTTGTTGGAGTTTGGGATTTTAGGTTTTTTTAGAACTGTACTAATATTTCCAAGCTACTGTGGCACCACCATTTGAAGCTTCAATATGACTACTACAACGTTTAACTCAACCTTGACCTTGGAGTCTTTTCAGATTCGCTATGAAGAAAATTCCCCCAAAAGATTCACCAAGCTCTCTCTTGTCCAGTCTGCTTAGACTTGTTGACAGAGGATCTTCAAGACTCAGTTCTCAGCTCTAGGGCCCAGGACCTTCCCCTCTGCCAGAAGGCCCACACCATGCATCAAACAGAAACCAGAGCAGCTTTTGTTACAGGCAGAAGCCAGAAGCTATTGTGGGGGCAAAATTGAAATGTCTCTCTCATAAGCCACATACAAACCCAGTTTGAACGGGAACTAAGGTCTTAAGGGAGTTGAGTGTGACCCTCAGATGTGCCTACAGTTGTGGCTATGTGAATGGAGTCACTTGGAGAATACAAAGATGGGAAGAGTTATGAAAGTCAGTTTAGAACTGAATTTAACCCATTCTTTCTTGCTGGTTAGTTAACACGGGTGAACCATGCTACTCTGCTGGGACAGAAGGCACAATACGTTGGTCTTAATTTATGTATACAAAGAGTTCTGGGCTTTTTTGTTTTTTCAAGACAAGGTTTCTCTGTGTAGCCCTGGCTGTCCTGGAACTCACTCTGTAGAGCAGGCTAGCCTCGAACTCAGAAATCTGCCTGCCTCTGTCTCCCAAGTGCTGGGATTAAAGGCATGCAAGTTCTGGGCTTTTTTTTTTTTAATTAATTTATACTCTTTTAGGTATGAACAATCTTTTGTTAATTTAATGCTTGCAATTTTTAAGAAATATCTGGGATCTGAACATAGGTCAGTGACTTCAGTACATGTTTACTTTTGTATTTAACCCAAGAGGTGCCAACAAGTCTCAGGAAGTCTAGGCTGTGAGACAAAATTCATTAAATTTAGGAGACTACTGGCATTGTGTGGTACGTGCCTTTTATGCCATCACTAGATGGTAGAGGCCTAAAGATCTTTGAGTCTAAGGCTAGCACCGTCTATATAGAGTTACAGGTCAGCCAAAGCTATGTAGTAAGACCCTGCCTCAAAAGAGGGAGGGAAGAATGAGCAGAGAGGGGGAAGGGGAAGAGGAAAAAGAGGGAGGAAGGGAGGATGGGAGACTAAGAGACTGAGAATAAATGAACACTAGGTAGTATGGTTAGGTGTTATAATTAGGTATTATGAAGTGCTGGTTAGGGTCACTATTGCTATGATGAAACACCATGACCAAAGCAACTTAGGAAGGGAAGAGTTTATTTGGCTTATGCTTCCATATCACAGTTCATCATCAAAGTCAGGACAGGAACTCAAGCAAGGCAGGAACCTGGAGGAGCTGACACAGAGACCATGGAGGGGTGCTGCTTTCTGGCTTGCTCCTCGTGGCTTGCTCAGCCTGCTTTCTTATAGAATCCAGGATTACCAGCCCAGCGATTACTCCACCCACAATAGGTTGAACCCTCTCCCAACAATCACTAATTAAGAAAATGCCCTATAGTCTTGCCTAAATACATAAATATCAACTGATACGAGGCAACTATGCTGTGCCATTTCTAGGGATCTCAAGTCTATTTGGGATTTGGTGCCGACTCTGGGAGACTAGAGAAAAAGCTGTGTGAGAAGAGGAATGAGAACTCAAGATGCTAACGACAACAGATCACAACGCTCCATGGACAGCTAGGAAGCCTCTTGCTTTCTAAACTAGGTAATGCGAGGGACCGCTGTCAGGTTGCTGTGAGAGCAGTGTATGACCAACCACTCTTCCATACCCTAAGCTGCTGTGCCTCCTGGAAAACAACAGACGGCTTCCAAAGCTCCAAGAGCAAGCTCAGTTTCAAATGTACCTCCTCCTCATGGGCCTCAAGTATGTATAAACATAGACATGAATTTAAGAAACACAAATAAAAAGAAATTTAGAGACTGACAGAAGCCAAGGGGGACAATCACAGCACTATCAGACTAGATTCCAGATTTACTGGGATCCCATAGGAAAGAATAAGTCCTGATTCTCCACCTACTAGGAAACAGGAAAGTGGCTCACAAAGTAAAAATGGAGAAAGCAGCACCTTATACTGGAAACTGGAGAAACAAGACCTAAGTACAAAAGGAAACGGGGAACTTAAAAAGCCCCAAGGCCAGTAAGAGACAAAGGAGAGAATCCTTACAGAAAGAACACACGAGATGCAAGGGTTACAGACCCAAGGACCGCTCTGCGGCAGTCCTGCTGGTCTCCAACCTCCAGCAAACCAACGCTAGGATTATGATCTCTCCATTCCAATTTTTAGAAGCCATTCTCTGAGGAGCAGTAGTGCACATCTTCATCAATGCTCATCCTGGAGAACTGTCTAGCATCAGGGTAGGAGCACTAAAACAAGATCCCTCACGGGCAGTTCTACATCTTCCTGGCACTGTCCTGGGAGACCCAGCCTCCAGCAAGCACGAATCAAATTCTTATGACCATTCCTATCCTCTAGAAAGACAATCAGAACCAGGCAGGATGGCACATGCCTGTAATCCCAGCATTCAAGAAGTAGATGCAGAATGATCACCACAAATTCAAAGCCAGCTTGAGCTACCTAGACAGAGATCCTATCTCAGAAGTCAAAGCAAATTAAAACCAACCAACCAACCAAAAAGACACCTAGAAACTGCTGTTTTCTCTCTAAAGAATAGAGCAGTGTAATTTAAAAACCAGTAGCTCCTTTCTCCCCTAACAGAAGAGTAAACTGTAAACTGTAAAATTGTTAAATGTAAACAAGCTTAAAAAAGGAAAAGCAGGGCTGGAGAGATGAGCAGTTAAGAGCACTGGCTGCTCTTCCAAAGGACCCAGATTCAATTCCTTGCACCCACATGGCAGTTCACAAACCTCTCTAACTCCAGTCACAGGGAATCCAACGTCCCTTCTAGCCCCCCGTGGGCACAAGGCATGTGGTATACATATATGTGTGTATGCAAAACATCCTATGCATGTAAAATAAATAAGATTTTAAAAAGGAAAAGAGAAAAACATCACCAAAGGTGTAAGGCTAATGAACACACAGGCCTCAAAGCCGATGCTACACACAGCAGTCCTCTACTGTCCCTACTCTCTGGATCTAGTGCTGCCAAGCTGGAAGATGGGACAGAGTCAACAGTGGTGCCCGCTGTGTGCACAAGCCTCACGGCCCCTCAGGACCAAGTTCCAAGCACTAAGCTGAAGTCTGTGATGACCAAAACAAATGAGGCCTCAGGTTTGTGTCCTAACTGGGACACAAATACAATACAATTGTGTTGTGATGTAGACACTTATTCTAATCATAGAGGGAACAAAACCAGAAAAGTTAAGTGTGCTGGAATGTAGGTACCATCTATCCAGGAAGCAGTACTTGCTGTCAGCCAGCAGTTATTGCAAATGACTATCTAAGTAACAAAGACACAGGCAGATCTCTGTGAATTCAAGGCTAGCATGGTCTACCAAGTAAGTTCCAGGATAGCCAGCAGCCAGGGATAAGTAAAGAGAGCTGTCTCAAAGTTAAAAATCGATGGCTCAGCAGGAAGAGGACCTGACATGGAACCTGTTGACCTGAGTCCCATCCCCAGAATCTACATGTTAGGAAGGACTTCCACAAACTGTACTGACTGCTCATGCACAGGACAGATGGATGGACACACACATACAAAGAGAAGATATATAAATGCTTTCTTTTAAAAACTGCAGCAAGGCTGGTGGGGATGGTGCAGACCTTTAACCCCAGCACTCAGGAAGCAGAGGCAGGTGGATCGCTGTAAGTTTGAGGCCATCCTGGTCTACAGAGTTCTACAACAGCCAAGGCTACACAGAAAAACCTAGTCCTGAAATAGACAGATGGATGAAAGGACGGACAGATGGCCGATAAAAATTTTAAGAGCTGGGGCCAGGAGATGGTGTAGCAGATTAACAACTTGCAGTGGCAAGCCCAAAACAGTACTTTCACTTGAAATCCCAGCACCCCTAAGGTGAGACGGGAGGTGGAGGCAGAAGAATCACCCAGAAGCTCACAGGCTAGACTGAATCGTGCAGAATAGTGGAACAAGAGAATTCTACCTTAATAAGATAGAGAAAAGGAGAATCAACTCCTGAAATTGTACTCTGACCTCCATATACATGTAATGGCATTATTCATGCATGTGCCCATGCTTACACACACAAAAAAGGAAATTCTTTAAAATGTTAAAAATGTGAATTACTTAAATAGAAGACAGCCTACACTATCAAGTAAACATTAAAATGAACAGTGGGCAGGTCAGTCAGGATCCCACATAGTAGAAATGATTCCTGCCACTGTTCTCTGACCTCCGCGTGTGTACTGTGGCACATGTACATGGACATATACATACACAAAGAGAGCATGATGGGACACACGTTTAAGGCCAGTACTCAGGACACAGAGGCAGGCAGGTTCTATAAATCTCAGGCCAACATGGTCTATGATTTACACAGCAATTTCCAGGGCAGCCAGGGCTACATACTGAGACCATGTTTCAAAAAAACAAATATAACAACATCATCAAAAGACACAAGTATAGAGGTGTCTGTGGCAGGGAACTGTGTCTCACCACTAGAGTGTCAAACAAAGCCCTGGGCTGGCAATGTGTTCTCAACAAAGGCAAGTGCTAATTCTAGAGTGACTGCCCCCAGTGTCCACAACCAGTAATAAGATGCACAACTGTGCTGAGTGAGTTGCACATGGACCTTGAGGGCAAGTCATGAAAGGCAACTACTGGCACAACAGAGCAGAGTGTACATAGCAGAGCAGAGTGTACACAGCAGAGCAGAGTGTACACACTAGAGCAGTGTATGCAGCAGATCCTAGTCCTGAGTCCAGGCTTTTATCTGCTCAGCTAATCAAGAGTTGCTAAGCAAGGTCATCTCAAGCAACCCTCACAACCCTGGTGAACAGACACCAAGCCTTGCTGGGTGTGTGTGTGTGTGTGTGTGTGTGTGTGTGTGTGTGTGTGTGTGTTCTGATCAGCTCTGCTTGGGTCCTTTCCATCGGGGAACTATTCTCTAGCTCACACTTGTCATTCTGCCTTTAGGCAAGCAGGGTCTTTGCTGCAAACCTGCTGATGTACAAAGTTTCTAACTCTAATCTTACCTCTCCATCCTTTCATGACCCTCTCCCCATAAAAGTTATGGTCCCACCCACACCTGACAGCTGCTTCTTATTTTTCCATTACTGATACTAGTATCGTCTGAGAACCAACACATTAGGGGTTGACAGGTCACTAAGAGTCCCCTCCACTCATCTGACAAGCTGCAGAAGCCACTGACTGAACATCTGCAGGCTCTCTCCAGTTTCCCCTGACTTATAGAACAAGTCTCTAAATATGACCCTACTAAATACAAATCTTCAAGTCAAAATCTATGTGAGGAGTCTGGCCACATCATGAAGCACTGCAGAGAGCCAGTTAAATCAGTCTGAGATGGGAATAGGGGTCACTTCTCTTAACAAGAATAATTTATTTTGCATATTAGATAGATGAGGCAGCTAATCATGGTGATACACACCTGTAATCCTACCCCTAGAAAAGGTAAGACAGGAAAACCACAGGGTTAAGACACTGGCCTAAGCTACACAGTGAGACCATCTCAAAAAAAATTACTTTTAGGCAATAATAAAATCAATTCTGTTTATGATGGCCATTAGTCTAGACTCTGATTAAAATTATGGACTTGGGGCTGAAGAGGTAGCTTGGCAGCTAAAAGTACCAGATACAGAGGACCTGGGTTTGGGTCTCACACAGCAGCTCACAATGTCTGTAACTGAGTTCCAGGGGATTCAACACCCTCTTCCAGCCTCTGACAGCACTAGGCATGCCAGTGGTACACAGACACGTGAGAGTAAAACACTCATATAGATAAAATTAATTACATAACTGACATCTTCAAAGTATAAAAACAACCATTAAGCTCAGCATGGTAGTACATGTCTTTAATCCCAGCACTCGGGAAGCAGTCAGTGAGTTCCAGGCCAATGTAGAAAGACTGTCTCACGTACATACACACATGCATGCATGCGTACATACATGAATGAATGAATGAGCAAGCTGCTTATCTGAGGGCTGGGGATGGGAAGCTGGAATGCTAGCTCAGTGGTTAGGCAAATGTACTGCTGTTGGAGAAGATCTAAGTTTGGTTCCCAACACCCATGTCAGCTCACAACCACTGTAACTCCAGCTCTGAAAGACCTGGCATCATCCCTACTCACATACTTATGTGTATCTTAAAAAGATTTTTAAAAGTTGCTTATTTTTGAAAAAAAAAAAAAAAACATTTGCTAATTTGATGTTATATTTAATTTTGCTACCATGACAACAACAGGAACAAACTCAAACTTTCTGGTCCCACTGATTTCTTTTCTTTTCTCCATTTTGTTTTTCGAAACAAGGGTTTCTCTGTGTGGCCTTGGCTGTCCTGAAACTCACTCTGTAGACCAGGCTGGCCTTGAACTCAGAGATCCACCTGCCTCTGCTCCTGAGTGCTGAGATTACAGGTATGTGCCACTACAGCCTGGTTACCCACTGGGTTCTTAAAACTTTTGTCTTAGGCACTAAACTTAGTCACTGGATAGCAAAGGGCCCTGTACTCTAAGAAGGCTTTCTTCACTGACTGTATAGTACTTTTCTGTTGCTATGATGAAATACCATACAGAAGAAGTCTTACAGAAAAGTTTATTTTGGCATATCCTTATCTAGGGGGATAAAAATTCATTCTGGTGGAGGGCATAGTAGCAAGAAGCTAAGAGATCAGATCTTGAACCATGAGTTTGAAGGGGGGGGGCACAAAACAAAACTAGGAGAGGCTTTTTATTTGAAAACCTACCCTTGTGACATACTCCTGCAAGGCACACTTCCTCAACTTTCCTAAACAGCACACCAACTGGGAACCAAATATCCAACTATCTAAGCCCACGGGGGACATTTTCACTAAAGTGAAAGCAATGTTTCACCAAGTCCAGACAAACCCACACCTGCACCTTGCACACCCTCCCCTCTAAGATCCTTCCCCAGCCTGGATTCCATCTACTCCAGCGCCAGATTACAGGCTCATTCCAAGGTTGGAGGGTTCCTCCTCCTGCCCACCTTCGGGAGATGCTACAGATCCCAGTTTAGGAGCACCAGGGTCTCAAAAAAAAGTTAACTTCCCTTATATACGGCTTTGCATACTTGGCTGAGTATACAAAAACAAGGATCTGTAAAATCATGTAGATTTTTGTTTTGGAAAATATACATGCCAGGCTGGAGAGATGGCTCAGTGGTTAGGAGCACTGACTGCTCTTCCAGAGGTCCTGAGATTGATTCCCAGCAACTACATGGTGGCTCACAACCATCTGTAATGGGATCTGATGCCCACTTCTGGTGTGTCTGAAGACAGCTACAGTGTACTCATATACATAAAATAAATAAAACTAAAAAAGAAAGAAAAGAAAGTACAGATGTCCCTGTTGTCACATTTACCGAGTCCCAAGTACACATCCACAGTGGCCACTGGGCTCACCAGCCACTGCAAAGATATCTGTACTGTTCCAGCCATAGTTACTACAGATACTCACCAAAGCTAGGATAGTCCTACCCAAATATGTATGCCAAATCCATACAGATAAACTATTTCAAAATCACACTTTAAAACAAAACTATTGTATTTCATATCCTTCCAAATTACCTTTGAATTCTGTTTTCTTAGGCAGGGTGGCACTTGTAGACCTGGCTAGCCTGGAACTCAAGAGATCCTCCCGCCTCTTCCTCCCAAATGTTGGGTGGGATTAAAGACTATGCACTAAGATGATAGCACTTCTTTGAATTTTTAAAGCTACAAAATGCAAACATATAAAAACTGGAACTAGGATAAAATTGTGATGGTTGAAATACAAGACCAACCACCAGGGTAGTGGTACACACCCTTAATCCCACCCAGCACTCTGGAGGCAGAGGTAGGCAGATCTCTGTGAGTTCAAGGCCAGACTGATCTATAGAGCCAGAGACAGTTCCAGGTCACCAAAGGCTACACAGAGATACCCTGTCTCCAAAAACAAAACAAAACAAATACAAGGCCAGCCATAGACAGAAACATTAAGAATACTTCCAAGCAGACTGAGTCAGTCATGGTAGCTTATAGATCCCAGCACGCAGGGTTAGTGGATGCTGGACAGTGGTGGCACATATGTTGAATCCCAGCACTCAGAGGCAGATCTGAGTGAGGCTAGCCTGGTCTACAGATCAAGTTCCAAGGCAGCAAGGCTACACAGAGAAACCCCGTCTTCAGAGGAAAAGAAAAAGCTGGGGTGGGAGATTCAACAAAGAGTTCAAGGTCAAGTTTACCTAGACTACTGAGGAAGCAATGTATCTGGAAACAAAATAACAAGAGTATTCACACCAGCTGTACTGTATCCCAGTTCCTAGGTGGAGGCAGTAAGGTCTCCAGTTCAAGGTCACCTTGTCATAGTTAAACTGTCTCAAAGTTATTTCGGCCTCAGCATAATTCTTCCATTATACACTCCTTTAAGTGTGTGTGCAAGTACCTATGTGTTTGTTTAAACTTAAAAAGATTTGGGGTGGCCACAGTGTTGGTTCTGTGGATAAGAGCATTGGCTATTCTTCCAAAGGACCCAGGTTCAATTCCCAGGACCCACATGGTAGCTCAAAACTGTGTAACTCCAGCTCCAAAGAATCCGAAATCCTCTTCAGGCCTGTGAAGGCACCAGGCACACATGTGGTACACAGGAACACACTGGGAGCTGGACAGATGGCTCCTCAGTTAAGGACATGTGCTTCTTCAGAAGAGCTAAGTTTGGCTCCCAGCACCTATGTCCAATGGTTCGTAACTACCTTTAACTGCAGCTACAGAGGCAGCCTGTGATGCCTCTGACGACACCTACTTCACATGTACACACCAACACAGACACACACTCATGAGTTTTTATCTAAGGTTTTAATTTAATTTGAAATTTAAAAATAACAATAAGAAATGACTTGTAGGCCAGCAAGACAGCTTACTCGTAAGGTCTCATGCTGCCACATCTGATGATCTGAGTCTGATACCCAGGACGCACACAGCAGAAAGAAAGAACTGACTCCAGCAAGTTGTCCTCTGGCCTCCATGTGTGTACTGTAGCGAATGCAAGCAAGGCACGGGTATAAACAAATGTAATTTTACTTATTATTTTACTTAATTATTTAGTTATTTTGAGGCAAGGGTTAGCCCTGACTAGCCTGGAACTCTCTATGTAGACCAGGCTGTCCTTGAACTCATGGAGATCCACCTGCCTCTGCCTCCTAAGTGCTGGAATTAAAGGTCTGTACCACTACACCTGGCAACAAATGTAATTTTATTTTTTTTCTATTTTATGTGTATGAGTATTTGCCCACACAAATGTTTTGTGTACTATGTGCATGCCTGGTGATCACAGCATTCAGAAAAGGATATCTGATGCCTAAAGCTATAGTTACAAATGGTTTTGAGCTGTAATGTGGATGCTGCAAACTGAAGCCAAGCCCTCTGCAAGAGCAACAAGTGCTATTAACCAGAGACTGTTCGTATTTTTAAAATAAAAAATAAATAAGTAAATAAATAAGTGAACTTTGTAGGCGAGCACAGTGGTGCATGCTGGGACACCCTCACAGTGGTGCATGCTGGGACACCCTCCCAATGCTAAGAAATATGGAGAACACACACATCAAACCTAAGTTACAACCACAGCTTTTACCAGTATCTCCAAAAACTGAAAGCAATTAAAAACTTCAGTCTGTGGCAAAAGCTATACTAGCAATGATTTAGAAAGGAACTCCTGAGGAATAATTAGCATTTCCTGGAGAGCAAAGTTGTTTTTCAAGCACAGAAAATGATAAGTTTATCCAACCACAGAACCAAATTGAAATTGTTTTGTACCATGACTGACAGTTCCCTATGAGGCTCCCTTGTCACTCTACGCAATCTTGTTTTGAAGAACAACACTCTTTGTTCTGTTTTGTTGTTATTGCTGTTGTTGTTTTATGAGACAGGGTCTCGCCATGCAACCAAAACTGGTCTAGAGTTTGCTACACAGTCCGACCCAGCCTGGAACTCAAATGTCCTCTGCCTCAGCCTCCAGGGTGCTAGAATTACAGGCTGAAAGCACCACATCTGGCTAAAGATGCGTCTTAAAAATCACTCTGTTGAAATCAGTATCCAGTTTTCCCATATTTCTAAGTTTCTGGACAGGCTTTTAATCCTTCATGTATAGAGTTTTCAATTTTTAGGCTAAAAAACACTGGGGAAAGAGAACTGTTAGGCTTAAGGCGCTACCTCCACAAACTATCTTGCCACTGAAACGTGAACAACGAAAAAAAAAAGGTAACAGGTATCTATTCTTCATTTTAGATAGGTATTTTAGTTCAGGGCAGTTTTCCCACACACAGCTTAACATCTCCCTTAGGTGCTTCCTCCCTGATGGCTAGGCACAGAGCACCCATAAAACTTCCACCCACTAACGCTGGTGACGATGGCAGGGAGGGCCGAGGGTCGATGGCAGAAATGATGGTCTGTGTTCCGAGAGTCCTGTGTCAGGCTGGACAAAGGGCTGTGGGCTAGAATACCGGTGCATGAGACCTAGTAGTATGAGTGGGCCAGCGGGTTAAATACTCCGGGTGGAGCGCTGGGGGCTGTGGTCCCAGTTCTGGAAGTGGGGCATTAAACTAGGGTAGGTCAGGATCAGTCAGGTCTTGGTTACGGGTAGTGAACGGGTCCTGGTGGTGAGTCTAGCATTCCTGGCTCCTGGATAGCGGATCAGGATGCCTCCCTGACGGTGACCAGAAGGTCTGGTTCAGGGTCTGACACTGCTCATAGGAAGCTGAGGTGGGTCTTCTGAGTCCTGCCTGATGATGGGTCAGGGTCCCGCCCCTCCCTGGGGGTAGCTGCTGTGGGCCAGGGTCCCTCCCTGCTCGTGGGTAGCCACCGTGGGTCAGGTCCAGGCCGCAGCCCCCACCCGCCACTCACACGCGCGGCAGCTGCAGCGGCGGCGCCCCACGCCGCTGGAACACCCCGTCCACGAACACGCCGTTCTTGCCGAGACAGCGCAGGTAGAAGTCGCCGCCCGCGTCCGGCCGGGGCTGCGCGGGTTCCGGGGCGGCCGCGCTATGGCCGCCGCCCGGGGGCGTGAAGATCTCCAGGTGGCGCCGCGAGATGAAGCTCGAGTGGCCCATGCTCACATCTACGGAGCCCTGCGACGAGTTGCGCCCGATGGTCACCGAACGCTTCTTCATGAGGTACTCGAACTCGCGGCCTTCGAGCCGCGCCACGGCCCAGCCGCC
>NW_021620524.1:652565-653161 GCF_004785775.1 Grammomys surdaster
CCGCGCGGGCGCCCTAGCGGGCCGAGGCCCGGGCGCGGTCGTGGGCCGCGCGAGCCGAGCACGGTCGCGGAGACCGCCGGCCGGCGAGGAGAGCTGCGAGGGCGGGAGCTCGCACGGCCGCGCGCCGGCCCTACGACGGACGGGCACGCCGGCCAATGGGCGCGGCGCACGCAGTGGGGCTACCGAGGCCAGCCAATGGGAAGCTCCGCCGCCGAGCGCCCGCACGTCCGGCGTCGTCGCGCGACGCAGGTTGGCCGCGGCGGCGCGGAAAACCCGGGGCGGAGTGAGGAGCCGGCGTGGGGCCGCGCGCGTTCGCGGAGTGAGCGGGGGTCCAAGGTCATGACCGGCGCCAAGTGCGCCCCGGGAGCCGCTGTCCACTCTTACACTCCGCCCTAGGCTGCGCAGAACCAGGCACGCTGCTCGGGAACCTGCTGCATTGACCGGTGTGTCACTGACAGCGCAGGGCTGTAACAGAAATTACCCCAGTATACATACAGTTCTGCACTCCGTAATTCATACCAAGGACTGCAAACCTGAGCATTTTGCCAGTCTCTCTCTCTCTCTCTCTCTCTCTCTCTCTCTCTCTCTCTCTCTCT